>NC_044031.1:543506741-543547788 GCF_901765095.1 Microcaecilia unicolor
CCCCAAGGGCTTAACCAGCAGGCTGTGTGCCTGGTTCCAGGTGTGCCCAAGAAAGCAGAAAAAGCCTGGCACTAAGTGCCTGGGCCCCTGTAACCAGCATGGCTCTGGCCCACTGCCAGTGCCTGCTTCAAGTGTCCTCCCCATGGGCTTAACCAGCAGGCTGTGGGCCTGGTGTGCATAAAAAAGCAGCAAAGCCTGGCACTAGTAGGTCCCTGTAACCGGCATGGCTGTGGCCCACTCACTGCCAGGGTCTGCTTCAAGTGTCCTCCCCAATGGCTACACCAGCAGGCTGTGTGTCTGGTTCCAGGTGTGCACAAGCAAGCAGCAGTCCCTGGGTGGGTAGGCCCCTGTAACCAGCATGGCTCTGGCCCACTGCAAGTGTCTGCTCCAAGTGTCCTCCCCATGGGCTTAACCAGCAGGCTGTGTGCCTGGTTCCAGGTGTGCCCAAGAAAGCAGAAAAAGCCTGGAACTAGTCCCTGGGTGCCTGGGTCCCTGTAACCAGCATGGCTCTGGCCCACTGCCAGTGTCTGCTTCAAGTGTCCTCCCAAATGGCTTTACCAGGCTCCGTTACTAGTTCCCTCTTCAATGCTTCAAAAATGGGACCGAAGTACCCCATGCAGTTAAGCAGAGCATATGCTTTTCCGGAGTTCACTTAAATGGAGTGCACTGTAAATGTCTGAATATACTTACAAGGCACAGTAGACCAGTTGATTCCTGCTGCCTAAGACAGTGGTTCTCAACATGTTTTGTGTTATGTCAGTCCCAACACTAGGTTTACATTCCTGAGTGGACAGTTGATAAGAGGTTCCAGCAGATTCAGTAGAATTCTCACTGCATGGCTGGATGACCTTCCTTTCCTCCCCCACTTTGTCCTTGGCATTAGCCCTTTCCCTGCTACAATATTGAGGTCTTTTCCCTTCCATTTGATTAGAAGCGAATTGATAGCACTGGTGAATTAATGGAATAAGCGAGTGGAATTTTGATGTAGGGGAAGAAATTGCAGTAAGAGGACTTAGGGTCCACTCCACATCCCATTTTCCATTGGGAGCCCTGGTGTGTAGACCCCAGCCAATGACTGTCACTACGAGTGTTAGGCTAAGTGAGTTGAAAAAGGATATAAAACAGTGATCACAGAAGCCAGTCCTGGTTAGGTTGGAAGACCAAAAGTCTGAAAGAGAAGTCAGACTTCTTTTCTTGACTGAACCAACAATTTATGAGCTGTAAGGCTTGAATTTAGTTAGAATAAATTTTCCTTTTTAAAAAGTGTTTTCAGCACATTTTATTTTTCTAGCAGTATGCATTTTGAAAGGTGATTGAAGCCCAGCTCAGTAGCCCATCTGTGATGTAATAAATACTCATTCATTGACACGTGTATTATGAATGCACTGCTGGACCAATCAGATTACTTCACAGGGTATTTTCTGATGAACTTCATAAATCAGCTTCCATTCAGCTAGAGCTGTCCGGAGGAGACAGGTAAATATATTCCTGTCCTTAGCTGTATCTGCCCATCTCTCTGGCCTGCTCCTGTCCAGGTTTAGGATCCCCTATACAACAGCCTCCTTCCTTCTCTTTTGCCTGTTGAAAATTCATGATTTCCCCTCTTCATGCAGACTTTTCTTTCTCCTCCCTCCCAAATATCTACTTCCCTCCTAATCTTCTCTCAATTTCCCAAAACCTTCTACACTGTGCTGTTCTGCCTTTTCAGAAAGAAGTGAGCAGTATGTCATGCTGTCTGCCTCTGCCCACTGGCTTCAGTCTGCAGTTTGAATGTATGGGGTCCCATATTCCTGCAGGACCTGCTGACACCAAGCATTCAAACTGGCAGAATGAAGCCAGCCAGAGGAGGAGAAGATGTGGGAAATAAACTGTGTGTGTGTGTGGTGTGTGGGAGTAGGGGGAGGCAAGGAATCAGGGGAGAGAAGGAATCGTGAATTGGGGAGAGAAAATTGTACAGGTGTGCTGGGAATCAGAGGGGGAGAGGATTGTGGAAGCGGTGGGGGGGGGGGGGCAGTGGATGGCAGAGAGAGAGAGAGAGAGAGAGAAGATCATGTTGAGTGTGGTGGTGGGATAAGGATAGAGTGAAAATGAAATGTGCATTTGCTTCTAGCGAAGGATCTGGTTTCACTGTCTCCTTGAAGGGGAAGATGATGGTGTTTCCCTTAGATTTGCTGAGAGGTGTATGATATTAATTAATTAATTTATTTATTTATTAGGATTTATTTACCGCCTTTTTGAAAAATAATCACCCAACCTTCCCTCTTTTTACTCTGTTGGTCTCTGAGCTGGGTTTGAAAGTTCTCATCATCAATACAACCTCATCAGGTTCCATTAGAAGAATGGATCATAGAATCTTCAGGGTTACTGTGGAAATAAAAATCGACAAACAAATTTAAAAAGATGTCAGGTATGTCATTATAGATTTTCTAACAGTTACCTCCAGTAACCTTTCTCTAAATTCATCTGATATTCTGACTGTATTCTTCAGTGAATTTTAAGGTTAGGTTTGAACTGATGTTTGAATTCTGTACTTGATTGTGTTTTAAGGGAGTAGATGATCGGTGCTGAGGGTTGGCCTGAGGAACTCATCATTTTCAGGAGGGGTTTTGAGTTGTTCTTGAAGGGTTTATGGGTTTATTCTTTTAGGGTTTCTGTACTCTTTTGAAATGTTCTTGCTTTATTAATGGGGTTGTGGAGCTTCTATTGATAATATCCTGTTTAATTTTCTGTTTCACAGATCAGTTTTTACATATAGTTTTGTTCCTGAACTCAGCTTATCTGCATTGAACTCAGTTTCTTCTGAAATCCTTGCTGGATTAAGCTTTCAGGGCCATAGATATCTGAAGACCTGAAAAGATGGCCTTTTCACGTGGCACATTTACAGACTCTGTGCAGGTGAATGAAATACTTCTACTACTACCCTGAGTCTGATGAATGGGGGACTCAGGCAAGCACCTGCAACAGTGCCACTAGAATGGCTCAAGAGTTTACAGAAAATGGACTGGTATCCCAGGAAGATTCAGTGCTCCAGTCTAGAGATGCAGTTACTGACAGCCCAGTGGAGAATGTACACAATCAAAACCAGCACCAGTGTTTACACCTTTGCTCCCTAATACATTTCCAGGTCCAGAATGTAACCGAAGAGGATGACTTCCATTGACAGAGCATGAGATTGCTGTATCCAGTGTGTCTGATGTAGGCTGCACATGTGCTGAACCTGAGATCATTGAAATCAGAGAATCTCTGGTTCAGAAGAGCATCCAGCCATGCAGTGAGAATTCTACTGAATCTGCTGGAACCTCTTATCAACTGTCCTCTCAGGAAGAAGGAGACACAAAAAGCAAAACCCTAAAAAGAAAAAGAAAGTCACAGATGCCTAGTGAGTACAGAACAGGAGGGGTAAAGTATCAAGAGGGCGGGTTTGGATGAATTTAACAATTAGGATTTTTAGGTATATGTTTGGTGAGAAGGTAGAGCTGTAACTAAGCATGTTAACCTCCAAGGCAGGCAAGAATACGTATGCCCCACGTTTCTCACTCTGCTCTCATCTCCTTTTTCTTTAACTCCCTCCACTCTGATGCTCTGTCCTTTTTGTTCTGTCCTCTTCCCCACAACCTGAATGTTAAGAAGAGAACTGTATTCATCCTAGCTTTTCATCTGCTGCCTGTCTACACTAGCATTTCAGTTTGTTTCCCATCCTCAATGGGCTTTGCACCCTGGGTGGCTGCCCCTCTCTCTCATCCACCCCTAATTATGGCCCTGTGAAAAGAGGAAGCAATAGGGGAAGTCAGGTATAGAACACAGAAACTTGGAAGAAAGTTAGAAAGATAAAAATGTGTCTCAAGACCATTTCCTTGAAAGAACCCATTATCCCATCAAGTTCAAACCTCTGCATTCTTTTTACTTTGTTTTTCAGAAATTATAGAACAAGTTTGTGTGATTTTTTAAATTCTGTACTCTGCACAACTAGAAACCAGATTTAACACTACAATTATGATGTGATACAATAATGGGGAAAACTGTACTAACAAATAAACTGAAATAAGGAATCTGTTTTACACTGTATCTCCCTTTCCAATTTGCCCATTTATAAAATTTCAACACAGCTTAAAGAATTTGACAGCGGCCATTCCAGTACAATGGATACTCCAAAGTTGAGATCCTAAGATGCTAGCAGGAAGTATGGGGGGGGGGGGGGGGGGGGATGAGAATTGTGTACATCAGAATGGAAATTTTTGCCAGTAAGTGTAGGACAACTAATATAGTCCCATTGCTGTCAAGGCCTGACTCATAAATTGAGGCAGAGGGTGAGAAAGAAAGAGCAAAGCATGAAGCCAAACTAGGATCAGCTGCATGACTAAGAGGGCCTGTGGTTGTCCAGTCCGCATGGACTGCTTCTCCGGTGCTGCATCTGCCAGAGCTGGGTCACACCCAGAGATGAATTTAAGGGGGGGGGGGGGGGGGGGTGTTATCTGGTAGGTAGTTCTTTGGGAGCAGCAATAAGCTATGAGAGATTTAGTAAGATTTAGTGTTGTGATGTTGGAGTGTGGTTATAGCTGGTACAGTTGTTCAAATTTTGAGATAGTATTTTTTATTTATTGTGAGGGATTGGTATAGTCTTATGGTTAAGCACCCTCCTTTCTGCCTTAGTTAGAGGGAAAATGTTTGTTATATAATTCAAATTTAGTGAAAGTTTGATAGTTGCAAAAAGTTTTATTGTAAATATCTTTATGTATTTTAAATTTTTATTAAATGTGGATATGCTTATTTTATTTATTTTGCTTTATGTTTTTAACTAGTGCTATAAGTAGTTTCTTTTGACATTATGGCCCTTATTTTAGAAGCTTTATTCTTGTTTTGGACATCTGAAAATTAGCATTTAGACATTCATATTGCATGGACATCCAAATCTCGTTTTTACAAAGCCTGGATATGGAAGTCTAAAATTGCAGTATGTGCTGTCATCCTATAATTTACATTTTATATTTTATGTAAGTGTTTCCTTTACATGCATTTAGTTTAATGTATGTTTTCTGCATTCAAAGTTAAGCCTCTCAACATGTTTCGGTTTGTCATCATTTCATCATTATTTTATTATTTTTTGACTTACCATTTATATTAGTATTTATATCAACATGGTATAGTTTATGATATTCTATATTTTAAATGTCCTTTTCATCGGACTTTATTTCAATGTACATCTTATTCATGTATTTATGTATTATTTTTGTTTATAGACTCCTGATGTAGGCCATCTGGCCGAAACACAACGTTGTGTCGAGTCATTTTTAATGTGGGATTATTTTATTATTATTTGCTTGAAAATTAATAAATATTGTTTATTTTAAACTTGACTTTAGGTCCAGTTATTGGATAGCCTGGCTCACATTCCCACCTTTTTGTTTACATTTTACGTTTCATGGGATCTATTGAGTTCTCCACGCACGTGGATTCTCTTTGGACAAATCAAAACCATCCAGGACTAAAAACTAATGTGGTTTTGAGCTAGACCTGTTTTTATAACGAATAAAGCACAAAAAGGTGCCCTAAATGACCAGATGACCACTGGAGGGAATCAAGGATGACCACCCTTTACTCCACCAGTGGTCACTGACCCCCTTCCACCCCCCAAAAATGTGATTACTTGCTAAGCCTCAGATGTTGTACTCGGGTTCATTAGAGCGGCCTATGCAGGCAGTGGTGTGCTGGAGCAGGCTCTCACGGGCTCGCAAGAGCCGTTTGTTAAGTTTATAAGAATTTTGGGAGCCGGTTGTTAAAGTAGGCCTCCCCATGGCTACTTTAATAACTGACTCCCAAAATGTGGGCTTGGGCCCCCTCCTGAATTCATTTTTACTTTGCTGGCAGTAATGCTGGCCCCACCAGCCAAGTAAATAGACTGCTGCTGCTGCTCCCTGCTCCTTGTTTCTGACTCTGAGCATCAGGCTGAGACTTTCCATGCAAGTGCAAGAAGGTTCCATCATGCTGCTCAGAGCCAGAAACAAGCAGCAGAGAATGGTGGCAGTCCATTTATTGGCTGGTGGGGCTCGGCAAAGGTATGCCTAGCGTGCCCGCACAAGGGAGGGGAGAGAGAGGCATGTATTCCCTCACAAAAAAAGAATTTCAGGGCCGGCTATGCCCGGAGAGAGAGCCCGTTGTTAAAAATTTACCAGCACATCCCTGCACTTAACCCTCCATTGTCCTAGGTACAAATAAGTACCTGTATATAATATGTAAACCGCTTTGAATGTAGTTGGAAAAACCACAAAAAGGCAGTATATAAGTCCCATTCCCTTCCCTTCCTGGGCATACTAGATAGACCATTCAAGTATTTACTGTATGTGCTGTCATTTACCATGTTACCTCAAACAGAAAGAATGGGAGGATATCCAGCACAGTGGCGTAGCTAGGTGGGGCGCACGGGGAGCGGTCGCTCCCCTAAATCAATTTTTCAAAAAGACGGCGCCTATGCGGTGCTTCCCACCTATGCACATGTGCAACCAACTTCCTGCTTGCACTTAGGAACAGGATCGTCGTCCGGTCATCATCGCCTGCTGCTGTGAGCCATCCAGTCCGCACACTCCCTGTCTCCCATCCCCACACTGTGCTGCCTGCAGAAGTACTTGAAGCCAGGAGAAGGAGAAAGTCCTGCTCAGCCGAAGCTGCAGCGCTGTTGCACAAGCTTCCCCCACAGAAGAAAGGCAGCCTGAGAGCCGGTACATGCATCCAGTGTGAGAGAAAGGAGAGATGTGGATAATGTAAGGAGGAGGGGGGGAGCCGATATCACAAGCATCCAGCGGTACATCCAGTGTAAGAAGCTGGCAATCAATCACGGGCTGCAGATTTGTGCTGAAAGGGCTGGTAGAGCGGGGGACCCAGAGAAAACCAAACACACAGGAAGGCGCAGCCTATGTGCTTCCAGCCTACCAGCGCACACACACACACACACACACACACACCTCCGCGGAAGCACAAAGCAGGCATCTTCCTTCAGTTCCTCAGAAAGCATGGTATGGTGAGTCCGGCCTCTGCTGCTCTGCATGGGGGGGGGGGGGGGGGGGGGGAGGGGCAAAGGGGCAGCCAGCAATGGCTCCTGCAAGTGGTGGGCTTGGATGGATGAGCTGAAGTGCATCTGCTACCGTGCGCACCATGTCTGAAGCACTTCTCTTCCACAGCATGTGTGACAAGTTCATGCATTGAACAGAGGGCACAAAGAAATCCTAGCCCTCAGTCGAAGTAAAACTTGGTGAGCAGAAAGGAAGCTGAGCTTTGCAAACAGCACATCTCGCCCACTCCTATAATTTCAATCCAAGCTGCAAAAGGTTCTTCCTGCTCCAGTGGCGTACGGCTGGGGGGGGTGCTCCGCCGTCTCCTGCCACCACCCTGCGTTTTTAAAAAAAAATCTATTCAGCGAGGGACGCAGGCAGCGCCTCGTGTCTGCCCTGCTGTATGGTTTGAAAAATGAAAATCGCTTCACTGGCGTCGGGCCGGCCTTCTCTCGCTATGTCCCGCCCACTTTTGAGGTAACTTCCTATTTCCTCGAGGGCGGGACATAGCGAGAGAAGGCCGGCCCAATGCCAGCGAAGCGATTTTCTTTTTTCAAAGCACACAGCAGGGCAGACACGAGGCGCTGCCTGCGTCCCTCGCTGAATGGATAAAAAAAAAATGCAGGGTGGTGGCAGGAGAAGAGGGCTCTGTCGCTCTCCACGGAGGGGGGGGGGGGGGGTTCAGATGGGAGAAGGAGGTGGGGGAGCTCAGAGGGGAGAAGGGAATTGGGGAGGGGTGGGGGGGAGCTGAGAGGGGTTCTCAGAAGGGAGAAGGGAATTTGGGGAGGGGTGGGGGAGCTCAGAGGGGTTCGCAGGGGGGAGAAGGGAATTTGGGGAGGGGTGGGGGAGCTCAGACGGGTTCGCAGAGGGGAAAAGGGAATTGGGGAGGGGTGGGAGAGCTCAGAGGGGAGAAGGGAACTGGGGAGGGGTGGGGGGAGCTGAGAGGGGTTCTCAGAAGGGAGAAGGGAACTGGGGAGGGGTGGGGGAGCTCAGAGGGGTTCGCAAAGGGGAGAAGGGAATTGGGGTGGGGGAGCTCAGAGGGGTTCGCAGAGGGGAGAAGGGAACTGGGGAGGGGTGGGGGAGCTCAGAGGGGTTCACAGAGGGGAGAAGGGAATTTGGGGAGGGGTGGGGGAGCTCAGAGGGGTTCGCAGAGGGGAAAAGGGAACTGGGGAGGGGTGGGGGAGCTCAGAGGGATTCGCAGAAGGGAGAAGGGAATTTGGGGAGGGGTGGGGGAGCTCAGAGGGGTTTGCAGCGGGGAGAAGGGAACTGGGGAGGGGTGGGGGAGCTGAGAGGGGTTCTCAGAAGGGAGAAGGAAACTGGGGAGGGGGGGGGGGAGGGGTGTGGGAGCTCAGAGGGGTTCGCAGAGGGGAGAAGGGAACTGGGGAGGGGTGGGGGAGCTCAGAGGGGTTCTGAGAAGGGAGAAGGGAACTGGGGAGAGGTGGGTGAGCTCAGAGGGGTTCGCAGAGGGGAGAAGGGAATTTGGGGAGGGGTGGGGGAGCTCAGAGGGGTTCGCAGAGGGGAGAAGGGAATTGGGGAGGGGTGGGGGAGCTGAGAGGGGTTCTCAGAAGGGAGAAGGGAACTGGGGAAGGGTGGGGAGGGGTGTGGGAGCTCAGAGGGGTTCGCAGAGGGGAGAAGGGAATTTGGGGAGGGGTGGGGGAGCTCAGAGGGGTTCGCAGAGGGGAGAAGGGAATTTGGAGAGGGGTGGGGGAGCTCAGAGGGGTTTGCAGCGGGGAGAAGGGAACTGGGGAGGGGTGGGGGGAGCTCAGAGGGGTTCTCAGAAGGGAGAAGGGAACTGGGGAGGGGTGGGGGAGCTGAGAGGGGTGCCCAGAGGGGAGAAGGGGATTGGGGAGGGGTGGGGGTGCTCAGAGGGGTCTGACAAGGGGGCAGGAGGGAGAATGGGTCTGGGGCTGAAAAGGGGGGGATGCAAAGCATGTGGTGGATGAAGGGGGCTGGAACTGGGGGCTGAAAAGGAGGGTATTTGGGATAAGGGGGCTAGTGCTGGAACTGTGGGCTGAAACGGGGCTGGGGCTGAAACTGGGGGCTTTAAAGGGGACAGGGAGAACTGGCTGGGGCTGAAGCTCAGGATTGGTGAGAGAAAAGGGCTGGGGTTGAAACTAGAGGCTGAAAAGGGGACAGGGAGAAGTGGCTGGGGGCTGAAGCTCAGGACTGATGGGAGAAAAGGGCTGGGGACTGGTGGGATAGTGGGGCTGAAAAGGGGGCAGGTGGGAGATGTGGGCTGGAACTAGGGGCAGGTGGAACTGGGGGCTAAAAAGGAGGGACAGAGAGGGGGGACAACAGACCCTGGATGGAAGTGGGGAGCGTGAGGGAGGGCAGACCCTGGATGGATGGGAGAGGGAGGGCAGATGGATTGAAGGGGCAGAGAGAAAGGGCAGATGGTAGGTGGAAGGGGGAGAGAGAAAGAGGGCAGACTGCGGCAAATGGTGGATGGAAGGGAGAGAGAGAGGGCAGACAGTGGATGGAAGGGGCAGAGAGAGAGAGAGGGCAGACAGTGGATGGAAGGGACATTAGAGAGGGCAGACACTGCATGGCAGAGAGAGAGCAAAGACAGATCCTGGATGGAAGGAAGACAGTGAAAAGAAGATGAGAAAAGCAGAAACCAGAGACAACTAACTGTAAATATATATTTTTATTATTTTGCTTTAGGATATAGTATTGTAGTTGTGTTGTTTATAAATAGAACATGTAAATAAGGTAATCTTTTTATTGGACTAATTTTAATACATTTTGACTTAACTTTCAGAGAACAAAACCCCCTTCCTCAGGTCAGGATAAGATACTGTAACAGCACTATACTGTACTGACCTGAGGAAGGAGATTTTGGCCTCTGGAAGCTAAATGTATTAGTCCAGTAAAATGGTATTATTTTATTTTCTGTATTTGTTTTATTTATATTTGTTAATTTGTAAAGTGGTGATTGGTATTTGTTAGTTTTTTCAAATTTACATCTGCTGTCTTTATATTTGGAAAGTACTAGGGGACATTTTCTGTTTCTGTGGTGTTGCATTGTATGCAGAGTCTGGCATCGGGGGTTCAGTTTAATTTTTGTCTAAATAGAAAGTTTATGATTACTTATTCTATAGTGGATTAGGGTGTATCTGTGTTTGTGAAAAAGACATGGCTTTCGGTTGGCATTGACTGTGCAGGATCGACGATCTGTACTAATCTGTCTGTTTTCGTTTTACAATAGGTGAATTGATGTTCTAGTGCTCACTGTAGTGTTTAAGATGCTTTCCTTTTCCTTGTGGGACTCGTAGAAATTACTGCTTATGGTATGGTAGAATTGCTCTATAGGTCCTGAGTGTTTTGTATTCTCGGTACGCCTAGTACTGGATTTGGGGGGGGGGGGGGGCGTGTTAAAAAATGACCGGCCCTGGGTGTCAACTACCCTAGGTACGCCACTGTCCCTGCTCTGACAAACTGAAGCAAGCAAGGTTTACATCACAAACAAAAAAACCAGCAAAAACCCAAATTCTCAGAGCAGCACACTTAAATGAGACTAAATGAACTGCACTGTGTTTAACTGTTCTATGAAAGTTATAGATTGGCAGCAGCATTGGCTTAAAGCAGGCAGTAGTTACATGTGACAATTTCCCACTAAGTTCTCCTAATGCACCTCACGCCTGATCTACAGGACCCTCTGCAATTGAAGTACTGAGAACCACACGGAGCTTTTCCAATGCACTTTCAGTCCTGACCTGAAGTATCCCTGCTATTTTACAGCTGGAACCAGAACCTTCTTCATAGTTCAGAGAACTTTGCCACTACGATTATTAGCAGGGTACCAGACTTTTTCCCAGAAACCCTGGATTGTTTACTTGTGATTCAGTTGTAGACCCTCTCCTGTATTCTACTGGCAAGGGGGATTACAGGACCTAAAACAGCATGGTTTCACTAGAGGCGGGTCTTGTCAGACATGTCTATACTGATATCTATGCTGCTGAGTTTAGTGGTTCATCTGAGCAAGAGGACACACAGCTTGTGACCTCTGAAAGCTTACTCAAGGCATACACTAAGAAACATATTCCACCAGGGATGGACTGATAGTGATCTGGGCACCCCGGCACTATGGGTCATGACTACAATGCACATGTGTGGGGAGCCATACCATGCACAGAGAGCCAGAAACAAGGGATATGAGCTCATGGAATATTCCATAGAAAGACTTTTATCTGTGGCAGCTGAGCTGGGAGAACCAAGGCAAAAGCCAGATTTCCAGTGGGTCCTGAGGAGGCAGCAGGATGCAGGGGATGCATTAAAAAGTACAATTACAAAAATAGCAAAAGCACAGCATTTACAAATGTGTGGAGCTGTCAAGATCCACCCATAGCAGTTTTGAAGAAGTCAGTCTTCTATAATTGCTGTTAATTCAAGATGCTGGAGAAGATCTGCTTTCCACCCCCCAATGTAACCTAGACTTACAGTGATGTTTGCAGCTGGGGGGGGGGGGGGGGGAGTACCCCTAAAAACACAGAGAAGGTACATTCCTGGCTGGAAGGGGCCCTTTGGAGGACATTTGCACAGGGGATGAGTTAGACTTTTTCAGAGCTGGCTCAACAACATTCTTCTCCCAGCAGATCACAGCTCGGCAGATGTTGAGATTGCTGGGCCACATGGCCTCCACAGTTCATGTGACTCCCATGGCCCGCCTTCACATGAGATCTGCTCAATGGACCCTAGCCTCCCAGTGGTATCAGGCCGCTGGGGGTCTAGAGGACGTGATCCACCTGTCCACGAGTTTTCTCGCATCCCTGTTTTGGTGGACGATTTGCTCCAATTTGACTCTGGGACGTCCCTTCCAAATTCCTCAGCCACAAAAAGTGCTGACCACGGATGCGTCTCTCCTGGGATGGGGAGCTCATGTCGATGGGCTTCACACCCAAGGAAGTTGGTCCCTCCAGGAACGCGATCTACAGATCAATCTTCTGGAGTTGCGAGCGATCTGGAACGCTCTGAAGGCTTTCAGGGATCGGCTGTCCCACCAAATTATCCAAATTCAGACAGACAATCAGGTTGCCATGTACTATGTCAACAAGCAGGGGGGCACCGGATCTCGCCCCCTGTGTCAGGAAGCCGTCAGCATGTGGCTCTGGGCTCGCCGTCAGGGCATGGTGCTCCAAGCCACATATCTGGCAGGCGTAAACAACAGTCTGGCCGACAGGTTGAGCAGGATTATGCAACCTCACGAGTGGTCGCTCAATTCCCGTGTGGTGCGATAGATCTTCCAGGCGTGGGGCACCCCCCTGGTGGATCTCTTCGCATCTCAAGTGAACCACAAGGTCCCTCAGTTCTGTTCCAGGCTTCAGGCCCACGGCAGACTGGCGTCGGATGCCTTCCTCCTGGATTGGGGGGAAGGTCTGCTGTATGCTTATCCTCCCATACCTCTGGTGGGGAAGACTTTGTTGAAACTCAAGCAAGACCGAGGCACCATGATTCTGATTGCTCCCTTTTGGCCGCGTCAGATCTGGTTCCCTCTTCTTCTGGAGTTATCCTCCGAAGAACCGTGGAGATTGGAGTGTTTTCCGACCCTCATCACGCAGGACGACGGGGCTCTTCTGCATCCCAACCTCCAGTCCCTGGCTCTCACGGCCTGGATGTTGAGGGCGTAGACTTTGCCTCTTTGGGTCTGCCAGAGGGTGTCTCCCGCATCTTGCTTGCTTCCAGGAAAGACTCCACTAAGAGAAGTTACTTCTTTCATTGGAGGAGGTTTGCCGTCTGGTGTGACAGCAAGGCCCTAGATCCTCGCTCTTGTCCTACACAGACCCTGCTTGAATACCTTCTGCACTTGTCTGAGTCTGGTCTCAAGACCAACTCCGTAAGGGTTCACCTTAGTGCAATCAGTGCATACCATTACCAAGTGGAAGGTAAGCCGATCTCAGGACAGCCTTTAGTTGTTCGCTTCATGAGAGGTTTGCTTTTGTCAAAGCCCCCTGTCAAGCCTCCTACAGTGTCATGGGATCTCAATGTCGTTCTCACCCAGCTGATGAAACCTCCTTTTGAGCCACTGAATTCCTGCCATCCGAAGTACTTGACCTGGAAGGTCATTTTCTTGGTGGCAGTTACTTCGGCTCGTAGAGTCAGTGAGCTTCAGGCCCTGGTAGCCCAGGCCCCTTACACCAAATTTCATCACAACAGAGTAGTCCTCCGCACTCACCCTAAGTTTCTGCCAAAGGTCGTGTCGGAGTTCCATCTGAACCAGTCAATTGTCTTGCCAACATTCTTTCCCCGTCCTCATTCCTGCCCTGCTGAACGTCAGCTGCACACATTGGACTGCAAGAGAGCATTGGCCTTCTACCTGGAGCGGACACAGCCCACCAGACAGTCCGCCCAATTGTTTGTTTCTTTTGACCCCAATAGGAGGGGAGTGGCTGTAGGGAAACGCACCATATCCAATTGGCTAGCAGATTGCATTTCCTTCACTTACGCCCAGGCGGGGCTGGCTCTTGAGGGTCATGTCACGGCTCATAATGTTAGAGCCATGGCTGCGTCGGTAGCCCACTTGAAGTCAGCCTCCATTGAAGAAATTTGCAAAGCTGCGACGTGGTCATCTGTCCACACATTCACATCTCATTACTGCCTGCAGCAGGATACCCGACGCGACAGTCGGTTCGGGCAGTCAGTTCTTCAGAACCTGTTTGGGCTTTAGGATCCAACTCCACCCCCGAGGGCCCTGTTTGTTCTGTTCCAGGCTACACTCTCAGTTAGTTGGTAAATTTTTTAGGTCAATCTCAGTTATGTCCTCGCCGTTGCGAGGCCCAATTGACCATGGTTGTTGTTTTGAGTGAGCCTGGGGGCTAGGGATACCCCATCAGTGAGAACAAGCAGCCTGCTTGTCCTCGGAGAAAGCGAATGCTACATACCTGTAGAAGGTATTCTCCGAGGACAGCAGGCTGATTGTTCTCACCAACCCGCCCGCCTCCCCTTTGCTAGTGAAGTTTCCGATTGGAGGGGCTGCCGTGGACGTCACCCATCAGTGAGAACAATCAGCCTGCTGTCCTCGGAGAATACCTTCTACAGGTATGTAGCATTCGCTTTACATGTTATAAACAACACAGCTACAATACTATATCCTAAAGCAAAATAATAAAAATACATATTTACAGTTTGTTGTCTCTGGTTTCTGCTTTTCTCATCGTCTTTTCACTGTCTTCCTTCCATCCAGGATCTGTCTTTGCTGTCTCTCTGCCATCCAGTGTCTGCCCTCTCTAATGTCCCTTCCATCCACTGTCTGTCCTCTCTCTATCTGCCCCTTCCATCCACTGTCTGCCCTCTCTCTCCCTTCCATCCACCATTTGCCCCAGTCTGCCCTCTTTCTCTCTCCCCCCTTCCACCCACCATCTGCCCTTTCTCTCTGCCCCTTCAATCCGTCTGCCCTCCCTCTCCCATCCACCCAGGGTCTGCCCTCCCTCACGCTCCCCACTTCCATCCAGGGTCTGTTGTCCTCTCTCTCTGCCCCCCCTTTTCAGCCCCTAGTTCCACCTGCCCCTAGTTCCAGCCCACATCTCCCACCTGCCCCCCTTTTCAGCCCCACTATCCCACCAGTCCCCAGCCCTTTTCTCCCATCAGTCCTGAGCTTCAGCCCCCAGCCACTTCTCCCTGTCCCCTTTTCAGCCCCTAGTTTCAACCCCAGCCCTTTTCTCTCACCAATCCTGAGCTTCAGCCCCAGCCAGTTCTCCCTGTCCCCTTTAAAGCCCCCAGTTTCAGCCCCTGCCCCGTTTCAGCCCCCAGTTCCAGCACTAGCCCCCTTATCCCAAATACCCTCCTTTTCAGCCCCCAGTTCCAGCCCCCTTCATCCACCACATGCTTTGCATCCCCCCCTTTTCAGCCCCAGACCCATTCTCTCTCCTGCCCCCTTGTCAGACCCCAGTTCCAGCTTCAGACCCCTTCTCCCCTCTGAGCACCCCACCCCTCCCCAATCCCCTTCTCCCCTCTGGGAACCCCTCTCAGCTCCCCCACCCCACCCCAGTTCCCTTCTCCCCTCTGAGCTCCCCCACCCCTCCCCAGTTCCCTTCTCCCTTCTGAGAACCCCTCTGAGCTCCCCCCCACCCCTCCCCAGTTCCCTTCTCCCCACTGCAAACCCCTCTGAGCTCCCCCACCCCTCCCCCACCCCTCCCCAAATTCCTTTCTCCCCTTTGCGAACCCCTCTGAGCTCCCCCACCCCTCCCCAGTCCCTTCTCCCCTCTGCGAACCCCTCTGAGCTCCCCCACCCCTCCCCTCCCCAAATTCCCTTCTCCCCTCTGCGAACCCCTCTGAGCTCCCCCCCCCCTCCCCTCCCCAAATTCCCTTCTCCCCTCTGCGAACCCCTCTGAGCTCCCCCACCCCTCCCCAAATTCCCTTCTCCCCTCTGCGAACCCCTCTGAGCTCCCCACCCCTCCCAGTTCCCTTCTCCCTTCTGAAAACCCCTCTCAGCTCCCCCTACCCCTCCCCAATTCCCTTCTCCCCTCTGCGAACCCGAGCTCCCCCACCCCTCCCCAAATTCCCTTCTCCCCTCTGCGAACCCCTCTGATCTCCCCCACCCCTCCCCAGTTCCCTTCTCCCTTCTGAGAACCCCTCTCAGATCCCCCCACCCCTCCCCAATTCCCTTCTCCCCTCTGAGCTCCTCCACCTCCTTCTCCCATCTGAGCCCCCCCCCCTCCGTGGAGAGCGACAGAGCCCTCTTCTCCTGCCACCACCCTGCATTTTTTTTTTAATCCATTCAGTGAGGGACGCAGGCAGCGCCTCGTGTCTGCCCTGCTGTGTGCTTTGAAAAAAGAAAATCGCTTCGCTGGCGTCGGGCCGGCCTTCTCTCGCTATGTCCCGCCCTCGAGGAAATAGGCAGTTACCTCAAAAGTGGGCGGGACATAGCGAGAGAAGGCCGGCCCGACGCCAGCGAAGCGATTTTCATTTTTCAAACCACACAGCAGGGCAGACACGAGGCGCTGCCTGCGTCCCTCGCTGAATAGATTTTTTTAAAAAATGCAGGGTGGTGGCAGGAGACGGCGGAGCACCCCCCCACCCGCCGACACCCGGGGCGGACCGCCCCCACCGCCCACCCCTTGGTACGCCACTGGAGCAGGAAGCACCTTTTGCAGCTTGGATTGAAATTATAGGAGTGGGCGAGATGTGCTGTTTGCATAGCTCAGCTTCCTTTCTGCTCACCAAGTTTTACTTTGACTGAGGGCTAGGATTTCTTTGTGCCCTCTGTTCCCTGCATGAACTTGTCACACATGCTATGGAAGAGAAGTGCTTCAGACACGGTGCGCACGGTAGCAGATGCACTTCAGCTCATCCATCCAAGACCACCACTTGCAGGAGCCATTGCTGGCTGCCCCTTTGCCCCTCCCCCCCCCCCCCCCCCCATGCAGAGCAGCAGAGGCCGGACTCACCATACCATGCTTTCTGACGAACTGAAGGAAGATGCCTGCTTTGTGCTTCCGTGGAGGTGTGTGTGTGTGTGTGTGTGTGCGCTGGTAGGCTGGAAGCACAGAGGCTGCGCCTTCCTGTGTGTTTGGTTTTCTCTGGGGCCCCCGCTCTACCAGCCCTTTCAGCACAAATCTGCAGCCCGTGATTGATTGCCAGCTTCTTACACTGGATGTACCGCTGGATGCTTTTTCTGTGGGCAGCTTGTGATATTGGTTCCCCCCCACCCCTCCTCCTTACATTATCCACATCTCTCCTTTCTCTCACACTGGATGCATGTACCGGCTCTCAGGCTGCCTTTCTTCTGTGGGGGAAGCTTGTGCAACAGCGCTGCAGCTTCGGCTGAGCAGGACTTTCTCCTTCTCCTGGCTTCAAGTACTTCTGCAGGCAGCACAGTGTGGGGATGGGAGACGGGGAGTGTGCGGACTGGACGGCTCACAGCAGCAGGCGATGATGACCGGATGATGATCCTGTTCCTAAGTGCAAGCAGGAAGTTGGTTGCACATGTGCATAGGCGGGAAGCACCGCATAGGCGCCGTCTTTTTGAAAAATTGATTTAGGGGAGCGACCGCTCCCCGTGCGCCCCACCTAGCTACGCCACTGTGCTGGATATCCTCCCATTCTTTCTGTTTCAGGTAACATGGTAAATGACAGCACATAAATACTTGAATGGTCTATCTAGTATGCCCAGGAAGGGAAGGGAATGGGACTTATATACTGCCTTTTTGTGGTTTTTCCAACTACATTCAAAGCGGTTTTCATATTATATACAGGTACTTATTTGTACCTAGGACAATGGAGGGTTAAGTGACTTGCCCAGAGTCACAAGGAGCTGCAGTGGGAACTGAACCCAGTTCCCCAGGATCAGAGTCTGCTGCACTAGGCTACTCCTCCACTCTTCCCTTAGAAATGGTTAGAACTATACTTGTCACTCCTTGTAGGGCATTCTATCTGCCACTCCACACAGGTTACACACATCTCTATGCCTTTGTTTAGTGTTGTACCTGCTGCCCTGTGCGTTGTTAAAAGTGTAAAGGTCATTAGTTTTTCTTTGATTTCATTCTCTTTCTAGATACAGATGCTCTGTTATCCCACACGATCCGAAGGAAAATCCCGGGCCTGCAACTCGAAAACAATTTGGCACTGATTGAGGAAGCCCCGGCAGGTCTTACTATCGCCCTAGTATCGAGGAGGCTGAGCCACCCAAATGTCTCAGCCGCATGCGAGGGAACCCGGTGGGGTACGAGCCGATGGGCCCTCCGCAGCCCCAGTGACAGTCAGTGAGTCCACGCGCTGACTCAGTGAGTTCACGACTCCTGATACCTGTTGTAGCTGAGCATGCAGTTGCTGGAGCAGCTGCATAGGAGATGGATCGGTCGAGCTCATGGCTTTGAAGTTCTGTAATCCGTTGGGTTCGTCATGAGCCCTTGAGCCCTGGTCGAGGCCAGCAGAGCGCCGACCCAGGCCAAGGGGAGACCGACCCACCACTGTACACCCCCCAGTGACAGTCAGTGAGTCCACGCGCTGACTCAGTGAGTTCACGACTCCTGATACCTGTTGTAGCTGAGCATGCAGTTGCTGGAGCAGCTGCATAGGAGATGGATCGGTCGAGCTCATGGCTTTGAAGTTCTGTAATCCGTTGGGTTGGTCATGAGCCCTTGAGCCCTGGCCGAGGCCAGCAGAGCGCCGACCCAGGCCAAGGGGAGACCAACCCACCACTGCACACCCCAGCTACGCAATACCCCTAACCTACCCTTCCCCGCAGCACCTCAGGAAGAAAGGGAAATAGGCATATAGGCGGGCCTCGCGACCGAACTGGAAACCAGGCGCTCAGAGCCACTCGGGCGGGCCTCACGGCTGAACTGGAACCCAGACACACACAGGGAGGGGTGAAAGAGACCCAGGAGTCCCCCCGGGACTCCAAGGTGCCAACCACCAGCCACAAGGCAAAGGGAGTAACAAAGGAACCAGAGCGGAGCAACACCCTCCCAGGGGACCAGCGCAGGACAGGGGAACTAAATACAGCAAGCCCCTACAAGCCAGAGACAGGAGCAGCAAACAAAAGAAAAACCCTGGCCCCAGCCAAAAGCCATGGAAAAGACACAACAGAAGAGAAAGGAAATCTCTGACAGAACACCCAGAAGACAGAGGCAGAGCCACAGCACACAAAGGGCTAAACTTACTGAGCTAGCAGGCAAGCACACGAGGGAGATCCTGAAAAAAAACCCAGAAAGAAAGCTCCCAGGAGCACAGCCCCCACTGAACAAACACACAGCCGGCTTCCCACTGAGAATGGCACACAGAGAGGGAGAGCCCAACTGGAGGCAGTGAGCTGATTACAGCTCCAAACACACACGCTGCAACCAGCTAACACAAACAGGGGCAGGGAAAAGGAATCCCTAAACAGAAACACAGATCAAAGCCAGAGCACAGAGCACGTTCTGACTAAGACCTGCATGGCTTCCTAGTCACAAGGAAATATAACGCCAAAGCAGGAAGGGCAGGAGGAAGCAAGCTAAAGTACCCCCCCTGACGTCAGTCAGACCCTGCCAGCCAATCAGGAGTGAAGTCCACCCCCCTTCCCCTGCCAAACCGTCAGAATCATAACAATTCTTAAATGATGTGCAGGATGGGATATTGGGGTCTTCTTGACCTGCTCCTGTCCGTGGTCCAGCTCCCCATTCTGCTGGCCACAGCCGCACAGCATGGTCGATCCTAACAGTCGCTACCAGATTACAGTCTTGGGACCAAACCTAGTTGAGCTCAGAGCTTTGCTCCACAGCCCCCAGTCGCACTTAGTGCCACTTTGTGCGGCTTTGGCTCGGTCCTGCAGGGCCTTGCCTGAGGGGTGAAGGTCCCTATTCCCCCACTCCTCTTCTCTTGCCTGTTTAAACTGTTTGGGAATACTCCCCATAGGCTCCCCTGCAGCTCCCAGGCTTTCCAAAACTGCTCCTTTTGGCAGCACATACATCAAATAACAGAACTGCCAAGGGGGCCCCCATCTTTGAAAGGGAGATTTAAGCCATGCCCCCAGATCCGCCCCACTCTTATTAACGCCATTTCCTTCTGCCAATGGAAGAGGATGCTTCTTAGCACAGTGGTGTATCTACAATACAGTGAACACCCCCCCCCCCCCCCCCCCAGGAAAAAAATTAAATTCCATTTTTCCCAAGATACTACGGATTGGGGTGGGGGGGACCCTTTCAGACCTCCAATTAACAACCCTGCCAAAAGCAAACATATTCCAGACCTGTACAGGAAATCTAGCATAGCAATAGAGACTGAAATACAAAATATCAGATATGCACATTTCCCAAAGCTGACACCTTATAATTAATACATTTAGAAAAAAAATAATTTTTCTACCTTTGTTGTTGGTTCAAGTGTCTCTTTTCTGCTTTTCTATTTTTTTTAACTCTCTTCCAAGCTCTTGTCCTTTCCATCAACAGGCAGGGAGGCACTCGCTGTCTTCCTCTGGCAACAGAAGCGTGCCTTCTATTTCACTGGATGGAAAGGCATTTGCAGCAGTTTTCAGCCGCCCACCTTGTGGAAACTCAAAATGGGAAAGCGAGTTTCTGCAGCAGGACCTCCTGGACCCAACAGAATGGGAGCTGGTGCTGGACACTTTCCACCTGGTAACTTGAAGGTGCAGCTCTCTAATAGATCTCATGGTGACACATCACATTGTCAGAGTTTCCAGGTTTTTCGGCAGAAAATGGAAAGTTGGTTCAGATAGTATAGCTGCTCTTCTTCAGCCTTGGCTGGAGTCAGCCCTGCTTTGTGTTCCTGCCGTCATTGTGGGTTGGTCATTGATTTGCTCCGGATTGGCCCAGGAGACCGGTGTATGTGGGCTTGATTCGTTGTCTAGTGGGAAACCGTTTGTCTTCCTCTGAGTCACGGACTCCTCCATTAGGGTCCCATTCGGATGGAGGATCCCTCCTGCTTTGGTCCATAGCCTGGCTCTTGAGAAGCCAAAATGGAGAAGGAAAGGATATGCTAGCAATATCACTGCAACTTTACAAGTGTAAGGTAGGGGGAATTCCCCCTACCTTACACTTGTGGCTCTGGACAACTCTCTCCCCTCCAATCCTAGTCTGTCACTGTATTTCTATTATACCAGGAAAAAAAAACCAAAACCCTATTTTTAACTGCTCAGCTAAACTTGTGATCTCATAATCTGTGTTTCCTAACTAACTGCTTAGTGGCTATTTCTAATTGATATCTGTATTCTATGTAACTGATTTTAAAACTGCTTATTGGCTATTTGTATTTGATAGTTGAAAATCTGAGAACTGGATTTAACAAGTGCTTTAAAATCGGTAGTAGTTTCTCTTGTGTTTTTTTTTTTTTTTTAAATATTTATTTATAGTTTTAACATTCTGAAACACAGTACACAACTGTATATTAATTCTGTAGATACATGGCTTCAAAAAACAGCAAAAAGATTTCAAACATCATCTAAAAACATCAGCTGAACTATTATACACCTCTGCTTAGATTAACCATGTCCCCCTCCTTTTAAACCCTCCCACGTTTCTCTTGTGTTTTTAATTTTTCCCTTCTGCTTCCATACTGTGTGGAATTCCTCCCCTCCCCCATCTGCTTTTGTTGTAAGGTAATTGCATAGCACAGGTGGAGCTTCTCTCTCCATGTGGTTTTTGTCTCTACACAGAACACAGAAGCTGGACGGATTTGGGTGCTCTCAGATAAGATTATTTTCTGATTCCCCCTACCTTACACTTGTGGCTCTGGGCATTTCAATGCTGTTCTAGAGATAGGTTACAGCAAACACATTCCATAGGTCTTACGCTTAAGCCCACCCACCCCAAGACTGACACATCCTATATAGCTTTACCAAATATACTACATATCATAAATTAACCCCACCCTAATTACAACCCCATCATAGTACACCTTTTCATACCCATTTCAACAAATCAAGATGACTTTTATTCTCTGTAATAATTGTGGTGCTTTAGTTTCAAGACCAAGCTTCTGGAGACTTAAAACTTGTCCTATCTGTCTTCAGCTTGCTAGTTTAAAACAGGAGCTCAGCAAAGTAAAGCAGGAATTGAATGCACTTAAAGCAACTTCTAGGACTGCACAAAATCATACTGCACAGAATCATACCAAATTCTCACCACTGCCTCAAAGGATAATACCACCTAAGAATAGATGGTTCACAGTAGGCTCAGGCAGGCTTCGTTATGTGACACAGAAGCATCCGCCCTCACAAGTTTTGCCCCTACAGAATTCTTTTGCTCCACTACAGCACTGTGATGCTCCTGAAAATAAAACTGAGGCGGAAGAAAAAGAAAAAGCAAAGAAGGTGGAACAAAAAGATATGAAGGTACCCAAAGAGAAAAGACACCCCCAAATCACTAAAACCAAAACGCATACTTGGAAATGTAGATGGAAAGTGATGACCACAAATGCTCGCAGTCTAAGCAATAAAGTTCATGACCTTCATGCCCTAATCTTGGAGGCAGACTTGGACATAGTTGCAATCACAGAGACATGGCTCAATGGTTCCCATGAATGGGATGCAAACATACCAGGCTATAATCTTTTTAGGAAGGATAGAGAGGGGCGTAAAGGTGGAGGAGTAGCTCTGTATGTGAGAAATGATATCACAGTGACTGAAATGACAGGGAACTGGGGAAAGGAAGAAGCGATATGGATCACCTTAAAAAGAGAGGATAGAACCTCTGTCCATGTGGGTGTTGTCTACAGACCCCCGACACAATTGGAGGACCTAGATAAAGATCTGATCGCTGATATTCAAAAGTTGGGGAAGAAAAGAGAGAGGTGCTATTGTTGGGAGATTTCAATCTGCCGGATGTAGATTGGAAGGTTCCGTCTGCGGAATCGGAAAGAAGTAGAGAGATCGTGGATGCTTTTCAAAGTGCTTTGCTCAGACAAATGGTGTCAGAACCCACAAGGGAGGGAGCGACGCTAGATCTGGTACTCACAAATGGGGATAATGTGTCAAATGTCCGAGTGGGTGCCCACCTGGGCAGCAGTGACCATCAAACGGTTTGGTTTGATATGACGGCTTAAGAGGAGGGTGGCCACTCAAAACTCAAAGTCCTGGATTTCAAACATGCTGACTTTAGTAAAATGGGGGAATACCTGAGGAAGGAGCTGATGGGATGGGAGGAAATACAAGAAGTGGAAGGACACTGGTCCAGGCTGAAAGAAGCTATAAATAGGGCCACGAACCTTTATGTAAGGAAAGTAAATAAAAGCAAGAGAAAAAGGAAACCGATATGGTTCTCCAAGCAAGTGGCTGAGAAAATAAAGGCTAAAGAGTTGGCGTTCCAGAAATACAAAAAAACTCAAGAAAAGGGACACAAGGAGGAATACCGGATGAAACTGAAAGAAGCCAAGAGAGAGATACGTCTGGCGAAAGCGCAAACGGAAGAACAAATGGCTAAAAATGTAAGGAGGGGTGGCAAAATTTTCTTCACGTATATTAGTGAAAGGAGAATGACTAAAAAGGGAATTGTGAGACTAAAAGATACTGCGAACCGCTATGTGGATAATGATGAAGAAAAAGCAAATTTGCTAAATAGATACTTCTGTTCTGTTTTCACAGAAGAAAATCCTGGAGAAGGACCGCGATGGACTGCAAAAAGTACAAATGAGATTGAAGTGGATAGAGCACCGTTCGCGGAAGAGAGTGTGTATGAACAACTTGAAAAGCTAAAGGTGGACAAAGCCATGGGACCAGATGGGATCCACCCTAGGATATTGAGGGAGCTAAGAGAGGTTCTGGCGGGTCCTCTTAAAGATTTGTTTAATAAATCCTTGGAGACGGGAGAGGTTCCGAGGGATTGGAGATCGGCGGATGTGGTCCCTCTTCACAAAAGTGGTGATAGGGAAGAAGCTGGAAACTACAGGCCGGTAAGCCTCACTTCGGTTATTGGAAAAGTAATGGAAGCGATGCTGAAGGAAAGGATAGTGAATTTCCTGGAAGCCAATAAGTTGCAAGATCCGAGACAACATGGATTTACCAAAGGGAAATCGTGCCAAACAAACCTCATTGAATTCTTTGATTGGGTGACAGGAGAATTGAATCAGGGATGAGCTATGGACGTAATCTACTTAGATTTCAGCAAAGTTTTTGACACGGTTCCCCACAGGAGGCTCTTAAATAAACTGGATGGGTTGAAGATAGGACCCGAAGTGGTGAACTGGATTAGGAACTGGTTGACGGACAGACGCCAGATGGTGGTGGTGAATGGAATTCGCTTGGAGGAGCGAAAGGTAAGTAGTGGAGTGCCTCAAGGATCGGTGCTGGGGCCGATTCTGTTCAATATATTTGTGAGTGACATTGCCAAAGAGTTAGAAGGTAAAGTTTGCCTATTTGCGGATGATACTAAGATCTGTAACAGAGTGGACACCCCGGAGGGAGTGGAAAACATGAAAAAGGACCTACGGAAGCTAGAAGAATGGTCTAAGGTTTGGCAATTAAAATTCAATGCAAAGAAATGCAAAGTGATGCACTTAGGGAGTAGAAATCCACGGGAGACGTATGTGTTAGGTGGGAGAGTCTGATAGGTACGGATGGGGAGAGGGATGTTGGGGTGATAGTATCTGAGGATTTGAAGGCGACGAAACAGTGTGACAAGGCGGTGGCCCTAGCTAGAAGGTTGTTAGGCTGTATAGAGAGAGGTGTGACCAGCAGAAGAAAGGAGGTGTTGATGCCCCTGTATAAGTCGTTGGTGAGGCCCCACCTGGAGTATTGTGTTCAATTCTGGAGGCCGTATCTTGTTAAGGATGTAAAAAGAATTGAAGCGGTGCAAAGAAAAGCTACGAGAATGGTATGGGATTTGCGTTACAAGACGTATGAGGAGAGACTTGCGGACCTGAACATGTACACTCTGGAGGAAAGGAGAAACAGGGGTGATATGATACAGACATTCAAATATTTGAAAGGTATTAATCTGCAAACGAACCTTTTCCGGTGATGCGACGGCAGTAGAACGAGAGGACATGAAATGAGATTGAAGGGGGGCAGACTCAAGAAAAATGTCAGTAAGTATTTTTTCACGGAGAGAGTAGTGGATGCTTGGAATGCCCTCCTGCGGGAGGTGGTGGAAACGAAAACGGTAACGGAATTCAAACATGCGTGGGATAAACATAAAGGAATTCTGCTCAGAAGGAATGGATCCTAAGGAGCTTAGACGAGATTGGGTGGCAAAGCCGGTGGCGGGAGACGGAGATGGTGCTGGGCAGACTGATACGGTCTGTGCCAGAGCCGATGGTGGGAGGCGGGACTGGTGGTTTGGAGGCGGGGATAGTGCTGGGCAGACTTAAACGGTCTGTGCCAGAACCGGTGGTGGGAGGCGGGGCTGGTGGTTGGGAGGCGGGGATAGTGCTGGGCAGACTTATACGGTCTGTGCCCGGAAAAGGACAGGTACAAATCAAGGTAAGGTATACACAAAAAGGAGTACATGTGAGTTTATCTTGTTGGGCAGACTGGATGGACCGCGCAGGTCTTTTTCTGCCGTCATCTACTATGTTACTGCAACTTTACTTATGGGGCAAAAACACTCAACTTTAGCTGCATATGCTTGTGTCTGGTGAATTTTGAAGCATGATGCCCTGAATGGGTGTCTCTGTTTCGGGCCTCATTGCCACACATATTTTTTTTTGTTACATTTGTACCCCATACTTTACCACTCATGGCAGGCTCAATGCGACTTACAGGTATTTATTTGTACCTGGGGCAATGGAGGGTCAAGTGACTTGCCCAGAGTTACAAGGAGCTGCCTGTGCCTGCAGTGGGAATTGAACTCAGTTCCCCAGGACCAAAGTCCACCACCCTAACCACTAGGCCACTTCTTCTTGAAGGATGATCTTTGCAAGGTCTCGCTTATAACTCTTTAAGGTTTAGTTGGTGGCTCATTCCTGTTACTGGGATTAGATTCTGGATTGCTCATTCTTTTCTCATAAAGATGGGGTTCATTTCTTGAAAGGGGCTCATTGTCTTAGGCCTTCTCTTCATTGTCCTTGTCCTGAGTGGAACCTTAGGATGGACTTGTGGGCTCTTAAAAAAAAAGGCTCCCTTTGAAGCAGGCTACTTTGAAAGATCTTCCTTTTAAATCTATCCATCTAGTAGTTGTTGCCTCAGTTCATAGAGTTTGAGCTACAGGCATAGTCAGACAGAGATCTGTTCCTTCCTTTTGTTGGATTCAGGAATCAGGATTGACTATTTGTACCTTTCCTTCTTGTCTTCCTAGGGTGGTTTTGGCTTTTCATCTTAGCCAGCCTCTTTTTATGCTCTCTTTTAAGGAAAGAGATTCCTGGTTTTCTTCTTATCTCACCCAGCATACATTTAGTATATACTCTGGTGGATCCTCCTCTACTTCTATCCCACTGTCAGTTGGTGTACCTCAGGGATCTGTCTTGGGACCTCTTCTTTTCTCCATCTATATCTCATCCCATGGTTTTCAGTATCATCTTTACGCTGATGACTCCCAGATCTACCTCTCCACACCAGAAATCTCAGCCGAAATCCAGGCCAAAGTATCAGCCTGCCTGTCTGACATTGCTGCCTGGATGTCTCAGCACCATCTGAAACTAAACATGACCAAGACTGAGCTTCTTATCTTTCCCCCTAAACCAACCTCTCCTCCTCCCCAGCTGTCTATTTCTGTGGATAACACTCTCATCCTTCCTGTCTCATCAGCTTGTAAGCTTGGGGTCATCTTTGACTCCTCCCTCTCCTTTACTGCACATATTCAGCACACTGCTAAAACCTGTCGTTTCTTTCTCTATAATATCACCACAATTCACCCTTTCCTTTCTGAGCACACTACCAGATCCCTCATCCACACTCTTATCACCTCTCACTTAGGCTATTGCAACTTGCTTCTCACAGGTCTCCCACTTAGCCATCTCTCTCCTCTTCAATCTGTTCAAAATTCTGCACGACTAATATTCCGCCAGTGTCGTTATGCTCATATTAGCCCTCTCCTCAAGTCACTTCACTGGCTTCCTATCTGTTTCCGCATACAGTTCAAACTCCTCTTATTGACCTATAAGTGCATTCACTCTGCAGCTCCTCAGTACCTCTCCACACTCATCTCTCCCTACATTCCTCCCCGGGAACTCCATTCACTGGGTAAATCTCTCTTATCTGCACCCTTCTCCTCCACTGCTAACTCCAGACTCCGTTCCTTTCATCTTGCTGCACCATATGCCTGGAATAGAGTTCAAGCTCCATCTCTGGCCGTCTTCAAATCTAAGCTAAAAGCCCACCTTTTGATGCTGCTTTTAACTCCTAACCCTTATTCACTTGTATTTTATCATCCTCACTTTAATATTCCCTTATCTCTTGTTGGTACTGTTTGTCTGTCCTAATTAGACTGTAAGCTCTATCGAGCAGGGACTGTCTCTTCAAGTTCAAGTGTACAGCGCTGCATATGTCTAGTAGCGCTATAGAAATGATAAGTAGTAGTAGTAGTATTGCAGGATGGATTTTCACTTGCTTTTTTGTCTTGATGTTCATCGATTGCTTCTCCAGTATTTGCAAGTTACCAATGTTTTCAGGTGATCTGATCATCTTTTTGTTCTGTTTTTAGGCTCGAATCTGGGTCATGCAGCATCTAAGGTGCCTATTTCTTGCTGGATTAAGGCGGCGATTGCTTCTGCATACCTTCTTTCCAGCAAGCAGCTGCCGGCTTCTCTTTGAGCATATTCTGCTAGGCCCTAGCGACCTTTTGATGGAATCATGATTTTTTCCCTTGAAGGGAGTGGAGGAGTGGCCTAGTGGTTAGGGTGGTGGACTTTGGTCCTGGGGAACAGAGGAACTGAGTTCAATTCCCACTTCAAGCACAGGCAGCTCCTTGTGACTCTGGGCAAGTCACTTAACTCTCCATTGCCCCAGGTACAAATAAGTACCTGTATACAATATGTAAGCCACATTGAGCCTGCCATGAGTGGAAAAGCACAGGGTACAAATGTAACAAAAAAATAAATAAATAAGGCATATGTAAAGAAATTGCTTGGTCTTCATTGCCTCCTTTTTTCAAGCATTATCATCTGGATATTGTGGCTTGAGCAGACTCTTCTTTCCCCTGTTTGGTGCTCTCCACAGGAATTTTGAATTCGCACCCTACATAAAGACTGCTTTGCTACATCCCACAAGTCTCTGGATTCATTTGCTGCAGGTGCTAAGGAAAGAGAAATTATGTCATACCTGATCAGTAAATTAATCCAGAACCCCACTCTTCTTCAGTGTTATGTTCTCATGGTTTGTTCATTTCTCAGTTTAGGGTAATGGCTCATTTTGGAGCTGAAAGGTTTAGCTGTTTTCTACTGTTCATGCTGCTTCTCTGTGAGAAAGAGGAACTATTATAACTCTTTATTCCTTCTGCTTTGTTATGAGAAATAGTGTCTAACCAAGGAGCATACATACCATCCTGTAATTCGTCGCCTGCTGGTAAATGGTCACAACCCACAAGTCTCTGGATTTATCTGCTGTAGTTAAAGGAAAGAAAATTATCAGGCAAGACATAATTTTTCCTTTTCTTTTTGTTAGAATTATTGCTTCTTGTTGGCCTTGCCTTTGCAAGTCCCTATTGACCGAAGTTACTCACCTGTACTGGATGTTCTCCAAGGAAAGCAGGACATATGTTCTCACATACTCTCCCCCCCCCCCATACACACACCCCCATGACTTATATTCTCTATGCTTTTTATATAACTGTGGGTCCCGTGCAAGTTGAGCAGTCGAGAAGACATGTGCCTGCACAGTAGACCTGCAATAAGCTTCCAGAAAAGGAACACTGGGCAGCATCTGTACTGGGGCTCCGCAGATGACATTACCCAGATGTGAGAACATATGTCCTGCTGTCTTCAGAGAACACCTGCATCAGGTGAGTATCTTCACTTTTCCTCAAATCTTGCAACTCGCTGGATTCTAGAAACTTCATTATACTATTCTTCAGCAGTGCTTCCATTATTTTTCCAACCACCAAAGAGAGGCATAGTGGCCTGTAGTTTCCCACTTTTTCTCTGTCATCATTTTTATGAACAAGGACCACATCTGCTATTCTCCCATCTCCAAGGATTTATGAAACAAATCTTTAAGAGGACCTACCAGAACTTTGAGCTTCCTTGATATCCTGAGATATATTTCTTCTGGCCAATGGCTTTGTCCGCTTTCAGTTTTTCAATTTGTTCCTTGCCCCATTTTAGGACCGAACATAAACTTTTTGTGTGGATTCCACACCAATTTACTGCCAATAATTGCTTGTTAAAAAGCCAATTATTGGCATTAATTGGCTTGTTATTCACTTAAATTATGCACACAAATTGAATATGTGCCCATAATTGTGTGCGCAATTTATGGCAACTTTTATAGAATTAGGAGGATAATAGCTAATAAGAACACATTTGTCATATGAAACATTGAATTTTGAAATCTTTTGTATTCTCTCATGTTTTACAGATTCTTTTTCTTTTCATTTTTTTTAACCCTGGAAGTTTCCTCCTGCTCCTTTATACATTCATCTTAGTTGCAGCCAGTGTTGGGATGTGGCACCATGAGCATTCATTTGAAACTGCCCTGAGATTTTCTCCTGTTTTCTATCCCCACCTCCTTAACATGCCTAGTTTGGTCATTCCAGTGATGATCCTTGACTGGGGGCCCTTCTAGAACCCACAAACATCAGTCTGGCTAAAAGGCATTTCCCTCAACCAATGACCATGATGCCCTCTACTTAGCTGCCTATGAATACTAACCTGGGGAGCAGAAGATCGTACTAGGGGATTTATTTATTTATTTATTTATTTGTTGCATTTGTATCCCACATTTTCCCACCTATTTGCGGGCTCAGTGTGGCTTACAATAAGACTTGAATAATAGAAATACATTTGTTACGACTAGGTTATAGAATACATTGAACAGAGTTGTGCGAGACATTCGAATATCCTTAGTAGTATAGCAGTGGGACAACAACATAGGGACATTAGAAGGAGACAATGAGAGAAAAAAGGGCATTAATAGGCACCTAGACATATAGTGTACATAGTTCCATGGTTGAATGTGTGATTGACTGGATAAAGGGATGATGGATCAGATGTGGATGTGTATTGCATTGTGAACAGTCAGTAGTTTCTATGTGTTTTGGCTCTTTCCGTAGGTTTGTTCAAACAGGTGTGTCTTCAGTAGTTTACGGAAGGATTGACTGTGAGATCAGTATGGCAGTGAGGCTGGCTCTTCTTTCTCTTCTATTTAATCATTTTCTCTTTTTGGTTGTCATTATTTTTCTTAAAATGATTTCACTTGAATTCCCTCTTTTTTCATAAAAACCTGACCTAATATGACAGAATAGGAAATTGCCAATTTATGGTTTTCTAAATCCATTTGCTTATTATAAAATCACACAAAGATTTATAAAAGTCCTGATAATATATTTTTCTCTTTTCCATTATTCATATTCTAGATTTTTGTATTTTTTTCTCAATGTTTCTGTCTCCTGTCCGGATTTTCTATTTTGACTACAATATGAATCCTTTCTTTTAGATTCTCTTTCCCTAATTCTCTTTCTTCTTCTTTTTCTTTTCATGCAGTATTAAAAACAAGCCTTGAAAAAATACGGCAAGATCCACAATCCAGGGCCTGCGATATTCAGCAGACTCAAAGTACAGATGACATCAGAGCCTATTCTGTTCCAAAGATGACATATCCCTTCCATACAGAGGAAACAAAGTTATACACTACACAACCAGAGGAGGAACTGAAGTGTCTTTCAGAGTCAGAGAAATCATCGTCTCCCACACAGCCACGGAAGACCCTAAAATATCCCACAAAGTTTGAAGAGAATTTATGCCCCACAAGCCTGAAGGGAAAGTATACATCTTCCACAAAGCTTGTGGATAATGTGAAACAACCTGAACAGAAAAGGGGAAATCTGAAATGAATAACAGAATTAACAAAAAATCTAAAATGTTCTTCAAACCTGAGAAATGCACTGACATGTGCTAAAAAGCCAGAAGAGAAGTTTTGTCCAAGTGAACCATGCTGCTCAAAAGATCAACTCATTTGATAACCCTTGCCTAGAGGAAGCCTGATAAGCAATTCTGGGGGGGGGGGGGGGGGGGGGGGGGGGGCAAGAGCAATGAAACAGTACGCACTCTGACAGACATTTATCACCAAAAGTACCCCTTTATAGTTGCTAACAGTAGTAATCAACTACTCCTGAACTGTTGCTTCTTTATGCTGTATGGTGAACAGAAAGCAAGTGCTGGATCTGCAGGAATCTGTGTAGCAAGGAAACAGCCAGCTATGCCGTGAGAGTGAAAACACAGCGGTGGTGAAGAACCTGGGTATGGGAACTGCAGGGACTTGGCTGATCAAGTAGATGTGTCACTTACTGGGTTGGATGAATTCCGGGAATGGTTTGAAGAATTGAAAGCAGATTTGGCGGGTGCCAGAGCTAATATCGTGACCTTGTGGACAGACCTGCGTACCGATATGTAGATCGAGCATGCGCACAGACCTCTTTGTGCCATGTCATTTACAGCTAATGAGATGAACCAAGCCATCTCATTACAGAAGCTTAGGAAACTGGAGATAATAGGAGATATTATTGACAAGTTGAGAAAGGAGCAGATATGATATCAAAGGACATTTCCTTTCAGGCTGAGCTTGGAGTACAAGGAAAAAAACTGTTGAGTGTCCACAAGGAAGTCTGGCAGACCCTGGGAAGCTGATCATCGGAGGAAATCATGGAGGAGGCCCCAACAATGAAAGAGATAACACCACAATGGCAAAGGGTCAACACCAGGAAAGTCCACCTCCTGCAGACAACCTAAACAACCCCTATGAGAGACACGAGGGGTTAAATGAACTGCCAACAGGCATTCATTTACAGTTGATCATATGGCATATCATGTCCTTATATGCTCCTTCAGATCATATCCTATTAGAACACGTCACAACAGGGAGTATTGATGTTTTTTTTATACTAATTCATAGTGATCACATTTTGCATAATTTATGCTGATTAGTTTGAGCCTGTATTGTTTAGGGTGCCTGGTTATGATTTGGATTGAAATATATTACTAGGTGCCAGGGGGGAGGGGTGTATGGAGTCCTTCCTCTTATTCCCATTCATCAAATTTAGCTGGGAGAGAACTGAGCTAGGGGGATGATTGGGGTGGGGGAATGGGAAGGGTTGAAGGAAGTGGGTTTTACAGAGGGAAAGAGGAGATGTGAGGGAGAGTAGGAGGATGTTTCTCGGGATGATGTACATGATGCTAATATGTACTTATTTCAAATGTTATTGCATCACAGTTTATGGTTCTGTTAGCTTTTTCCTTACTTAATAGGAGAAAGTAAGGTGATGACAATGAATGTAAAAGGTCTTAATTCCCCATATAAGAAACAATGTCTGTTTAAAGAGATTTCCAAGTTGTCCATTTCCATATGCTTAATGTTTGTGCAGCGCTGCGTACGCCTTGTAGCGCTATAGAAATGCTAAATAGTAGTAGTAGTAGTAGGTAACCCACTTTAGAAAGGATGAGAAAATGCTATATCTTAAGAACTATCCATAACTATCCATTTTGTTTTTTTGATTCTCTTCCTAAGAAAAAGCCCAAGGGGTGGGGATATTGATATTTAAGGATTTTCAAGGTTAGATTTTATGCAGTGTACCTGACCTACAGGGTCAGTACTTGGCTCTAAAATTGGATATTTAAGGGGAGGTTTATAACATGATCTTTGTGTATGCACATAATCATCATCAAAAAGATTTTTATTCTATGTTGGAGACTCAACTATTGGCATTGGGGGCAGGCAATTGGATAATAGGAGGCAGTTTTAATTTAACCCTTCTCCTAAAGTTGGAAAATACAACTAAAATCCATTATAGCAGGAAGGTAAGACTGGGCCGCAGCTTTATTAAATAAATTCTCACATAAATTATTTCAACACTTTAACTTCTCAAACTCTGTTCAGTCATTGATTTACAAAATGGTTACATTTTTAACTACATGACTAAATGGTAACTTCCTAGTCCAATCGATTTAACTGACATTGGCCATATGAGACCCCTACAGTGACACCAGGGGCCCTTTTATGACTAGAGTTTCCTTATATTCAGACAACTATTTGTTAAAATCTTCCAAAGGGCAATTGTTCTTAAGGGCCTGAATATCTGCATCTAGTTCGTCCTTCAATTTGTTGGATTTCACAAGGCTACTCTCAATAATGAGCAACATTAAATCACATGAGTACTTGTTCAAAATGTGGTTCCACTTGTCCATAAACTCACTGTCATCAGTGAATACCTGTGGTGCTTTGTTTATTCTCAATCCTCGTGGAATACGTTCCACCTTACAATACTCAACTAGTATTCACTGTTCATTTCCATTTTAATGATGGCTTTATTCTTGGAAATCACATCATTCCAATATTGCTGGTGACAACAGTCTCTAAGTTTGAAAATTCTGTAGGTAATTTAAGTAGATCACTGGCCTGTTCCATAGAGAAACTGTACGCTGAGTGCCAAGAATTAGTAGACATACTGATTAGAATCAGATAACTAAGTCAATAGACAGTATGGACTGTTAATCCTGCTAAGGTAATCTAATACAAAAACACTGAAAAACAGCCAACACAATCTCAAAGGGTCATATGAAAAGAGATTGCACAGCAATAGCTAACTAGTGGAAATACCCTCAGAAACCAAGGTCTTTGCCAAGGTCTGAACACCAGGACATGATATCTACATGAGATTTTTTTGTGCCTGTGATCTTGTCTCATTCATAGGGTATAATATCCCACCTGTTTTCAAACAAAACTATTCACAACAAAACTAATGATTTGAAAAACATAATCAAAAATGATCTCATCTCACGGTTTCCAATATCATCTTATGCCGATGACACCCAGCTTTATCTCTCCACAACAGACATCACTGCGGAAACCCAGGCCAAGGTATCGGCCTGCATATCCGGCATTGCTGCCTGGATGTCCAACCGCCACCTGAAACTGAACATGGCCAAGACCGAACTTATGTCTTCCCACCCAAACCCACTTCTCCTCTCCCTCCACTCTCTATCTCAGTGATAAACACCATCATCCTCCCCGTCTCATCTGCCCGCAACCTCGGAGTCATCTTCGACTCCTCCCTCTTCTTCTCTGCGCATATCAGAAGATAGCCAAGACCTGTCGCTTCTTCCTCTATAACATTAGGAAAATTCGCCCTTTCCTCTCCAAGCACATCACCCAAACTCTCATCCACTCTCTCATTACCTCTCGCCTTGACTACTGCAACCTACTCCTCACTGGCCTCCCACTTAGCATCTATCCCCCCTTCAGTCCGTTGAGAACTCTGCTGCACGTCTTATCTTCCGCCTGGACCGAAAATACTCATATCACCCTCTCCATAAATCACTGCACTGGCTTCCAATTAGGTACCGCATACAGTCCAAGCTTCTCCTACTAACCTACAAATGCACTCGATCTGCAGTCCCTCCCTACCTCTCTACCCGCATCTCCCCCTACGTTCCTACCGTAACCTCCGCTCTCAAGACAAATCCCTCCTTTCAGTACCCTTCTCCACCACCGCCAACTCCAGGCTCCGCCCTTTCTGCATCCCTCACCCCATGCTTGGAATAAACTCCCTGAGCCCATTCGCCAGGTCCCTCCCTGCCAATCTTCAAATCCTGCTCAAAGCCCTACCTCTTCAATGTCGCCTTCAGCACCTAACCACCATACCTCTATTCAGGAAATCTAGACTGTCCCAACTTGACATTTCGTCCTTTAGATTGTAAGCTCCATTGAGCAGGGACTGTCCTTCATTGTTAAACTGTACAGCGCTGCATATCCCTAGTAGCGCTCTAGAAATGTTAAGTAGTAGTAGTAGTAGAATTCCAACAAACATGAGTCAAATGAGAGCCAGGAAAGGGAATGACAAAGCCAAAAAGAAAACCTATCCCAAACTAACTGAGTGGATGTACAATCAGGATACACCTGCAAACATAAATGCCATGCAAACAACTTAATAGGTGAAGGTGACTTGATCAAACACTGAGCCCACCAGTGTGCCACCACCCTTGCCAAATTGTCCACGACCTCTCTATCTGGAATGGAAACATCCGAAAGCCGGGTGTGAACCTCCACAGTGGCTACAACCATGTCAGTAATTACATCCTGTTCAATCACAATGCCCTGCACTGAAATGGAAACAAAAATTGCCTCCTTTCCCACTCGCTCTGGAGGGTAATGGAAAGGAAGAACTTGTTCCATGCAGTGATCTGGACATAGGACGTCCCAAGGAGAACCCAGAAATCGCTCACTGAGCCCCCACCCCCCAAAATGCCCCAAAGGCAGATCCTGAATGAAAGGAGCCGACCTTCGAGGAGGTTATTTCCATGATCCATAGGTCAACATCACGAAAACCCCAATGCTCAGCCTGGTCCTTGGTCAAACTACACCGAAAATGCTCATCATAATTGATCAAAGACCATCCACCATTTGTACGACATGCATGCAAAATTAAATCAGAATACTTCAACAACTGAGGATAAAGCAAGGGTCAAGCCTCCCCCTAACACACACTGGCATAAATATGAAAAGCCAGCATCCAACTGAATATGTTTTTGGGATCCCTCGTTTCCTTCCCTTACCCTACTCCTCTAGAACTATCCGCTTTTTATCAGACCCTCCTGCTCCCCTAGCACAACAAGGAAAATCTATCAAAATATTTCACCTCAAAATCTTACGACACAATTTTTGAGACAGCTGAAAATCCAAGTGTGCTATTGTATAGAGTGTCTGACCCTGGGCGTCATACTGGAAGCCACTAGGAACAATGCCACGCTACAATGAGGCCAAATCCTCAGAGGATGCTTTTTGCATAATTAACAAATATATTAATTACAACTCTTTAAAAGATAAGTTTCCAGAAAACACAAGTCCTAGAGATTGCTTTCGATTCTTTTTCAAAAATGAAGGCCAGTCGGTGCGAATTACCCTCAGCCATAGCACTTAGCCGTACCCTCTCATCCATATCCCAAAATCCGCCAGTAGTATTCAGGACTTGGCAAAATAATCATGGCGATGACACACATGATGTAGCAAATCCATTATTTTCGTTCATTTCCACACTTTACAAAAGGCCTTCCCGTCATATTTAATCAACCTCCAAAATTTCGCCACAAGCGGTGTGACAGCCTAGTTCTGTCACTGCTCTCCCCCACCATCTCAATAAGCTGCAGCCTCTTCAGCCACCCAAACATGGCCTCCAAAATATCATGAATACTGCTAATAAAATATCCTGCCCATTTTCAGACAATTGGATTCCATCTGACCGATCAGGACCATTAACAGAAATCAATTTGTGGGTATGACCCAACCCCCCTAAACCCACAATAAGCGGGTACCTCAGAAATCACATGATTTTGAAGGTGTTCAGTAAGCTGCTACTTTCCTCGCCTCCTTCCACACACCAAATGAGGGAGGATACAAGACCACACTAAACATGCAGAAGGAAAAGAACTTTTCACACAGTCAAATCCTGGTTCATATAATGAATTAAATCAATCCCTTTTCACCCGGCATAAGTCATTCCCCCTAAATGAACTAGGCATCAGCTGATCCTCACAGCATCCCACGAATCCCCAGCCAGTGAATTTGAATGCCTTGTTCTGTGAAGCCAAAGTTTCGCTCCCCACTGGGACTCAACTGCCCCCTTCTGGACCCAGAATAGCATTTGAATGTACCAAGAGCCAAACGCAGAAATCAGAAAAAAAACTCTGAAAAAGAAACTCAGAAAATAAATTAACAACCATAGAATCAATAGAACATTGCATGTAACCCAAAAATGGTGGGAATGACAGCACCTCAATGGCGAATAACATAAGGGCAACCCCCCCCCCCCCCCCTCACTGTGCAGGAGATGAAGCCATCCCAATACGAAATGAGTAAGTTCCCCAAATGGAAAGACTCAAACCCACATACTGAAGATCCACCCGTTAAACAGCAGCAAACTGAAAATGAGTCAAAGGACTCCAGTTCTCATATACCAGCCAAAGTAAACCACCAGGCGGACGTATCTAGACATAAGACAGAGCACAACGTACTGTGCAAGCCACCAATCCAGCAGAAGTTCGCAGATGTACCCAGGTACCCCTAACCGCCTGGTCTGCCTTAGAACGTTGAAGCTTCAAACACAAACTCCTAGGCCAGTGATGCGAACCTATGGCACGCATGCCAGAAAGGGAATGCAGAGCCCTCTCTGTTGGCATGCGCCCCTCGCCTCAGCCAGAGTCGTACTGCCGCTCATAGGCGCCGACTCCGTGGGTGCTCGAGCACCCCCATATTCACGCACCGGAAGTTCGCTCCCTCCATCCCTCCGAGTTCTGGGTCGTCGTCCGTCCATCCCGCCCAGTTTCAGGGTCCTCCCTCCGAGTTCCAGGGTCGTCACCCCTCCCTTCCAGTTCCAGGCCCCCTCCCTTCGAATTTGAAAAATCATCTTGACTTACCTCATGGGGTTACGGCGGCCGGCAGCAGCAGTAAGAGGCATGCAGGCTCGGCCCTTCTCTCTCTCTCTCAGCTCTGGTCCCGCCCTTGCAAACAGGAAATGAGGGCGGGACTAGAGCTAGAGAGAGAGAAGGGCCGAGCCTGCACGCCTCTTACCGCTGCTGCCGGCCGCCGTAACCCCTACGAGGTAAGTCAAGATGATTTTTTAATTCGAAGGGAGGGGGCCTGGAACTGGAAGGGAGTGAGGGAGGAAGGGGAGGGACGACGACCCTGGAAATTGGAGGGAGGGGGAGGGAAAGGATAGAGAGGGAAGGGAGGGAGGGAGGGGGCCTGGAACTCAAAGGGAGGGAGGGGGACCTGGAACTGGGAGGGACTGGAACTGGGAGGGAGGAAGGCCTGGAACTGGGAGGGAGGAAGGGAGGGACGACCACCCTGGAACTGGGAGAGAGGGCCCTGAAACTGGGAGAGAGAGGGGACGGACGACGACCCTGGAACTCGGAGGGAGGGAGGCAGCTAACTTCCGGTGGGTGAATATTTGGGGTGCTCGAGCACCCACAGCACCCACGGAGTCGGCGCCTATGAGCGGCAGTACGACTCTGGCTGAGGCGACGGCGCGCGTGCCAACAGAGAGGGCTCTGCCTGCCCTCTCTGGCACGCGTGCCATAGGTTCACCATCACTGGCCTAGTCTGAGGCGACGGGCGTGTGCCAACAGCAAATCAGTGGATCCATCTGCACGCTTTGAAGGAGCTACCAACTCTCCACATGAAAAGCGCCAAAGAAACAAACTGTAAATGCCAACTGAAAAAGAACCATCTCAAAATATGAATGACAAACCTACCTCTCTATCTGGAATGGAAACATCCGAAAGCCGGGTGTGAACCTCCACAGTGGCTACAACCATGTCAGTAATTACATCCTGTTCAATCACAATGCCCTGCACTGAAATGGAAACAAAAATTGTCTCCTTCCGCACTCGCTCTGGAGGGTAATGGAAAGGAAGAACTTGTTCCATGCAGTGATCTGGACATAGGACGTCCCAAGGAGAACCCAGAAATCGCTCACTGAGCCCCCACCCCCCAAATGCTCCAAAGGCAGATCCTGAATGAAAGGAGCCGACCTTCGAGGAGGTTATTTCCATGATCCATAGGTCAACATCACGAAAACCCCAATGCTCAGCCTGGTCCTTGGTCAAACTACACCGAAAATGCTCATCATAATTGATCAAAGACCATCCACCATTTGTATGACATGCATGCAAAATTAAATCAGAATACTTCAACAACTGAGGATAAAGCACGGGTCAAGCCTCCTTTAACACACACTGGCATAAATATGAAAAGCCAGCATCCAACTGAATATTGTTTTTGGGACCCTCGCTTTCCTTCCCTTACCCTCATCCTTAGAACTATCCCGCTTTTTATCAGACCCCTCCTGCTCCCTAGACAACAAGGAAAATATATCAACATATTTCACCCTCAAAATCTTACGACACAATTTTTGAGACAGCTGAAAATCCAAGGGTGCTATTGTACAGAGTGTATGACCCTGGCGTCATACTGGAGCCACTAGGAACAATGCCACGCTACACATGAGGCAAATCCTGAGAGGATGCTTTTGCATAATTAACAAATATATTAATTTAAACTTTAAAAGATAAGTTTCCAGAAAACACAAGTCCTAGAGATGCCTTTCTATTCTTTTCAAAAATGAAGCCAGTCGGTGCCGAATTACCCTCAGCAAGCACTTAGCCGTACCCTCATCCAATCCCAAAAGTCCGCAGTAATTCAGGACTTGACACACATGATGTAGCAAATCCATTATTTTCGTTCATTTCCACACTTTACAAAAGGCCTTCCCGTCAATTTAATCAACCTCCAAAATTTCGCCACAAGCGGTGACAGCCTAGTTTCTCACTGCTCTCCCCCCCACCCCCAATAAGCTGCAGCCTCTTCAGCCACCCAAACATGGCCTCCAAAATATCATGAATACTGCTAATAAATATATCCTGCCCATTTTCAGACAATTGGATTCCATCTGACCGATCAGGACCATTAACAGAAATCAATTTGTGGGTATGAACGAAACCCCCTAAACCCACAATAAGCGGTACCTCAGAAATCACATGATTTTGAAGGTGTTCAGTAGCTGCTACTTTCCTCGCCTCCTTCCACACACCAAATGAGGGAGGATACAAGACCACACTAAACATGCAGAAGGAAAAGAACTTTTCACCACAGCCAAATCCTGGTTCATATAATGAATTAAATCAATCCCTTTCACCCGGCATAAGTCATTCCCCCTAAATGAACTAGGCATCAGCTGATCCCACAGCATCCCACGAATCCCCAGCCAGTGAATTTGAATGCCTTGTTCTGTGAAGCCAAAGTTCGCTCCCCACTGGGACTCAACTGCCCCCTTCTGGACCCAGAATACATTGAATGTACCAAGAGCCAAACGCAGAAATCAGGAAGAAAAAACTCTGAAAAAGAAACTCAGAAAATAAATTAACAAACATAGAATCAATAGAACATTGCATGTAACCCAAAAATGGTGGGAATGACAGCACCTCAAATGGCGAATAACATAAGGGCAACCCCCCCCCCCCCCCACTGTGCAGGAGATGAAGCCATCCCAATACGAAATGAGTAAGTCCCCAAATGGAAAGGCTCAAAACCCAAATAATGAAGATCCACCCGTAAAACAGCAGCAAACTGAAAATGAGTCAAAGGACTCCAGTTCTCATATACCAGCCAAAGTAAACCACCAGGCGGACGTATCTAGACATAAGACAGAGCACAACGTACTGTGCAAGCCACCAATCCAGCAGAAGTTCGCAGATGTACCCAGGTACCCTAACCGCCTGGTCTGCCTTAGAACGTTGAAGCTTCAAACACAAACTCCTAGGCCAGTGATTGCGAACCTATGGCACGCATGCCAGAAAGGGAATGCAGAGCCCTCTCTGTTGGCATGCGCCCCTCGCCTCAGCCAGAGTCGTACTGCCGCTCATAGGCGCCGACTCCGTGGGGTGCTCGAGCACCCCCAGTATTACGCACCGGAAGTTCGCTCCTCCATCCCTCCGAGTTCTGGGTCGTCGTCCGTCCATCCGCCCAGTTTCAGGGTCCTCCCTCCGAGTTCCAGGGTCGTCACCCCTCCCTTCCAGTTCCAGGCCCCCTCCCTTCGAATTTGAAAAATCATCTTGACTTACCTCATTGGGGTTACGGCGGCCGGCAGCAGCAGTAAGAGGCATGCAGGCTCGGCCCTTCTCTCTCTCTCAGCTCTGGTCCCGCCCTTGCGGAAACAGGAAATGAGGGCACTAGAGCTGAGAGAGAGAAGGGCCGAGCCTGCACGCCTCTTACCGCTGCTGCCGGCCGCCGTAACCCCTACGAGGTAAGTCAAGATGATTTTTTTAATTCGAAGGGAGGGGCCTGGAACTGGAAGGGAGTGAGGGAGGAAGGGGGAGGGACGACCCTGGAAATTGGAGGGAGGGGGAGGGAAAGGATATAGAGAGGGAAGGGAGGGAGGGAGGGGGGCCTGGAACTCAAAGGGAGGGAGGGGGACCTGGAACTGGGAGGGACTGGAACTGGGAGGGAAGGCCTGGAACTGGGAGGGGGGGAGGGAGGAGGACGACCACCCTGGAACTGGGAGAGAGGGCCCTGAAACTGGGAGAGAGAGAGGGACGGACGACGACCCTGGAACTCGGAGGGAGGGAGGCAGCTAACTTCGGTGGGTGAATATTTGGGGTGCTCGAGCACCCACAGCACCCACGGAGTCGGCGCCTATAGCGGCAGTACGACTCTGGCTGAGGCGACGGCGCGCGTGCCAACAGAGAGGGCTCTGCCTGCCCTCTCTGGCACGCGTGCCATAGGTTCACCATCACTGGCCTAGTCTGAGGCGACGGCGCGTGTGCCAACAGCAAATCAGTGGATCCATCTGCACGCTTTGAAGGAGCTACCAACTCTCCGACATGAAAAGCGCCAAAGAAACAAACTGTAAATGCCAACTGAAAAAGAACCATCTCAAATATGAATGACAAACCTACCTCTCTATCTGGAATGGAAACATCCGAAAGCCGGGTGTGAA
>NC_044031.1:543547801-543607801 GCF_901765095.1 Microcaecilia unicolor
CGGACAACCTTGATATAGATTCTTACTAAACAGGGTGAAGTAGTCCAGACACCGGTTTAAACTGTGGACATTCTACCAGCCTAATGCACAATCCAGATTAAAAGCAAACATTGATATTACTGAATGTGAGACTATATGCTCTGCAAAATTATAATCCAGAGTAATATATTTTGCAAATTATTTTCAAAATATAAACTTCATTTCATTGTGATATCATTTCTCTAATGACACTTTAAAGCTGACCAGTACTTGAACTTGAAAACAATTGCTGCATGTTCCTTTTTCGTAAAATCTAACTTTTGTATGCCACAAGTTTGATTAAAACACTGCATCTTCATTCTACCAAAATATAGAAATTCTTTAGAATAACCCAAATAGTATCCAAGCCAGAACATATAATAATTTTAATGATGAAAGACCATCTTTTACCTCCAAGCAAAATAGCCTCTGCACACATAGACCTCAGCTACTGACAACGGAAAATAAAAGCAACAATGCTTCTACACGTTTGGAGTGACAGCTGATGTTATCTCCACAGAGAGGCTAGTTCTTAAGGAGCATATCATCCCAAATTTACAAATTTAGATTTGTGTTAAACTTTTGTATCAAAAATATTATTTGGAGATCGTGCGGCAGGCAGTGGGGAGAAGTTGCTGCCACTGCCGGCAACCCTTAGAAACATGAGGAGAGATGTGGGTGGAATAGGAAAGAGAAAGAAATGCGGTGAAAGATGCACGGGGTAAGGGAAGATGGGGACAGGTGCATGGGGGAGAGAACATGGGAGGGGAAAAGATATTGCACGGAAGAGGGAAGATGGCGGACAGATGCTGCAGGGGGAGGGAACATGGGAGGGAAGATGCTGTAGGGGTGAATAAGGGAGATATGCAGCAAAGGGGTTGAGGGGTGAGAAAGGGAGAAATCTTGCATAGGAGGGGGAGGGAGACATCTGCATAGAGAGAGGATAGGTGGCAAGAGAGGGAGGAATGTTGAACATAGGGGTGGAGGGGAGTGGTGCCTGGAACTCGGAGGAGAGGCAGGGAGGTAGGTAGGGGGGGACGTGGAACTCGGAGGATGGAGGGAGGGCCCTGGAACCTTGCTAGCACCCGTTACCTTTCTGTTGGAAACGGGCCTCTTTTACTAGTGTTCTATATTTGGTGAGGGTCTGTTGGTGAGATAGCCGGTGGGAAATTGGAGGAGAGGGAATCGGGGAGGGGGGGGCCCTCCTTTATTTTCTGACCTGAGCCCAAGCAGGTCTAACAAAAGTCCTGACCCTTGCTGTATAGCTGATGAGGTTCCCCAAGTATCCACATGTAAGGATCTCCTGCAAAGATGGCCAGAATTCCCTTCTACTAAGCTCTGCAGTTGGCAACATCATCCTTGAACCGTCGACAACTAAGCATGTGTGAGTTGCCAGCATCAGTGGCTTAAGGTCATTGCTGCTGCCTGCCAAGCTTGGTAAGAGAGTTCTGGCCACCTTCAGAGAAAGTCTTCAGCAGACAGAGCTTGGGGGCCCTCATTAGCTAAAGTATTTATATTTTGAGGTAGGGGTATGGTGGGGCAGAGAACATTTTGTGCCCACCCACTTTGGGCTCAGTCTCACCCAAAACTGGCTGTCCGGCTATGCCACAGTGCCAACGTGGCCAGGTTTTGTGCTTTTCATCATGGTAGTGGTTCCAATAACATAACTGCAGCACTAATCTCTACCGTGTTGGTAGAAGATCTGGTCTTGATAGCAATCATTTAAACTGTACTACAACTGTTCAGCATGTGTAAAAATTTAGGTCTGAAAAAGTTTGTAATTAAAGGTTCTGTACTACTATGGAGCCTAATTCAAAATGCAGACTGTTTGGAGGGGATGAGTGCAGGTGTATAGACAGCAGTGATGGGATTTGAACTCCAAAGGCAATGCAAATGGGGGGGGGGGGGGGGGGAGAGGCACTTGGGTACAAGAGATGAGATTTGAACTCCCTGTTCCAGAGATGAGGCAAGTGTTCTAACAACTCTACCTCCTTCCTTGGGCACCAATCCCTCTCACAGTGAAAAAGGCTTCACTAGCCTAGCCACAACCACTGCCCAAAATCCTGCCCCCTGGACTCCCCCCACCCCAGGAGCAACTTGACCTCCCTCATGAGGGGAACATCTCTGGAGAGAATATGGCCTCCCACATGTCTAACCATCCTCCCCAAGAGAGTGAGCTGAGGCTCAAGTGGACCCAGTGGCACATGCTGGTGCAGATGGAGCCCCTCCTCTGTCTATGTCTGCCTCGATCAGATGTTGTTTTGGAGAAGATGGAGAGCATGAAGGGAGGCCATTGACCAGCGACTAAGGGCACTGGAAGCTGCGCAGGCCAGGTTGGAGCATGCCCTAGAGCAGATGGCAGCCACTCAAGCCCATATTCTTTCTGCTCTAGGGCATGCAGCCATCTATGGACCCCCCCCCCCCCCACACACACACCTCCTGAGGTAACTCCTGCTTCTCTTGGAGTAATCTCTTTCCCCCTCCCCTCTCCTCTCCCTTTTTATTTGTATTATTGTTTAGCCCTTTATTTTACTTACTTATTTTTTTGCCTGCGCTCTATGTTTTAATTTATACTTCCTGTAAATTGTTTTTATAACAATTTTATTTTTGGGATTGTGCACAGAAAAAAAGATATGATGTAAAAGTTGATGTTTATATGGGTGTCCTGTCTTCACTTTAATGCCTGTGGCTGCTCTATCTGATATGAAGGTTCTAAGCCTACCACCGAGGTTTCATGAGCACCGTGAAGAGCAGAAGGGAGAAAGGGATAATGATTACTGTTGTGATGTCCTGTAACATGCATATGTTACCTGCTAGACTAGCAATGGGGTTGTTATGTGGAAGACAAATATGTACTGTACTACTGAAGGTTTTGTTGATTTTGGGGGGTTCCAATAGTATTTCTTATTTAAAGCACAACAGCGAAATGAACAGTGCTGTAGGATGTAGATGCATTAATCAAATAGCCTTTGAAGCCATATACATAGGGCTGCAATATGAAGGCAGACATTCTAATCTTTAAACAAACCAACCATGAGAATTTTGGGAAAAGGTGACCCGAGCCAAAAAGGTACAAATCCCAGACAGTTTCCTGTTGAATGGGGAGGGAACTGTTATCTCAATCCATGAAGTTCCCAAGTGTTTGAGCTATGAATATATACTATTAGGGAAAGAGTGTGAATAAATATGTACACTGCTCTGCCCTGGGTAGTCAGAGCGGTATAATAAGCACTATTCAATTAAGCGGTATAGTAAACACTATTAAACTCCGAACAAATCACTGACATTTAGTTTGAGACTATTTTGCCCATCAAAGTGTAGCGATTAACAATGCAATAATTAATGGTATGCAGCAGCTCACAGAAATTAGGCAGGAGGAGTAACAGAAAACAAAGCAAGCAGGTTGAACACATTTATGAGGTCATTTTATTCCTATATCAAAGTGATTTGGAATTTCCCATCACTAAGAAATGCCACTCAACAAGAGACCCCGCTTCATTTACTTTTATTACTTAAAAAAAAAAAATCAAATAGTATAATTCTCAGCCAATGTGTCTCCTCAGACTCCACAGGGTTGGGTGTGGTGAGTGAGCAGTAGGTATGGTGTGAATTGAACCCAGTTTTCCTAGCTCTAAGGTTCTGGGTTGTGGTTCCTAGTGTTGGGATGCGAATTGGCCACCCTGGATTGATCAACCATGTGTTCTAACCACTAGCCGGGCTTTGAGTGGGAGAAGGAGAATGATGAAAAGGGAAAAGTGAAGAGGACCATACCTCTCCTGCCCTGATAGCCACACATTTCCCAACTGCACCTGCCCATTCTGGATCCCTTCTACCTCAGAAGCAACAGGACTAGCCTCAGGAGGAGCTTGGAAGCACTGCTGGAGAGGAAAATGGCTTCCTGCCTTCTCCTCCCTCTCTCTAATACAGAGATCTAAGGCTCTGGTGCTGCTGTAGTAAAGAGGGTGGAGGGAATGCCTAAGGTCATTACCTGCTGACTAGGTGCCCTGGAAGTAGGTCTGTCCAGGATCGAGCATGCTCCAAGGGTGCATCTTATCTGCCCTTGAACTTGCTGGCCGCCTGGGTTCAGGCCCCTCACAGGACCTTTAGTCTGCTTCACCTTCTGAGGCAGCGCCAGCAGCTCTTGGGTGGGGGCCTTCCTGCCCACAATGGCCCTTTCATCTCTCTCCCTTTGGGTTTTTCACCTTATTGTTTTGGTTTCCCCTTTGTAAACATGTTTCCCTCCCAGAGTTTATATTTGGACCTCTTTTTTTTTCATTTCATGTTTACTCTGATTTGTGCATTAGAATCCAAAACTCCTTTATAGTTACCACATTTTATAGTTAGTGTTCATGGGAGTCTTGTGTTTCCATCTGATATCAAGGTTCAGCGGCCATTATGCAAGTTTCTGGAGCACTATGAACAGCAAGCTAAGGAATGCTGATACAATGTCTGGTCAGGGGTGGTATAAACTTGTGATATCTCTGAGTGGCAATACCTTATCTCAGTGGGCCCAGGCCCTCCTCTAGTATATGAGAGAATGTGAAAGAGGTTATGAGGCCTTTATTGGCCTCCCACAATCACCTCAAACAAAACATGCATTGATACCAGACTACAGAGTCAGAACAGCCCACCAACTGCTAGGAGGCAGGGTACAACCTACCAAATATACTAACAGAATCCTGCATTAAAACAAAAACATGATGCAACCAGGCCACTGCCCTCTATCACTTGTTTAATGTTACAGTACTGCTGGAAGGGTGTGGGCCCATTACTATAACCCCCCCCCCCCCCCCAATTGTAAGCTTGTTTCCAAAATAGAAACTCCTGTGCCAGAAATCACGAGGAGACAGTATAGAAAATAAAATCCAGTATTCAACCCCTGCTGCAGCTGAGACACAGCAGAAAACCACTGAAAAGTGACAATAGGAAGGGGGACAGGCTCTGCTTAGGACCCCTCAGCGATGTTTTTGATGATTCACCCTAAATGTTTCAAGAACCTATCCCAAGTTTAGAAAATTCCATCTTCTGCTATGATATGCCTTCCCAATATTGAAGGGGTTTAAAGCACAAATATTCTATTTAATAAATACAGAAATAATCTGACAACTGTTCCAAAGGGGAAAAAATCATGCATCAGCACTAAAAAGATGTAAGGAAGACATCTGCCTCTATTTATAATGTCTATAAAATTGCCATCAACGTCCAAATATTGGCTGCTCACCCAGACCTGCTCTAATTGCTTGGCGCTGATATAGCCCCAATATAGCTCAGTGCCGAGATACCTCTGTGCCGATTGGTTGGCACCTATATAGCCATGAGTTAGCTAGGCGTTGATAGGTGCATGTGACAGTGTTGTAATGGGTGTGGAGGAGTGGCTAATGCAGAGCTTTTCTATAAAAAGCATCTTAGCCCCCAAGTACATGAGGTGCAGCATGGCCCAGAGAGTAAGCTTGAGGAAGGCCAATTTTTGCCCTGCTGACCTGCGCCTCCTTGTAAGGGAGGTTATAGCGAACTTCAGTGCCCTGTATGGGGCTGCAGCCACTATATCAAGTACCAGTGCCAAATTGGCAATCTAGCACCTCATCACCGAGTGCCTCAATGCCATTTATCACAACAATCAGGATGTGGAGGACCTCAAGAAATAGTGGGAGTTTCTGCAGTGTAGAGCACAGACCAAGAACCTGAAGCAAAGGAAAGAGGGACCTGGCAGCCATGTAACCCTCACAGCCCTGGAGAGAGAGTTGCTAACTACAGTTGGGCCTGCAACTGTGGCAGGGATTAGTGGGTGAGACCACCCGTTGGTGCAGAGATAAGATCGTGCACCCCATTACATCCCAGGTTGCATTGTTTGTGCAGAGGTCTGCTAACACCAGGGATATTCTTCAGCCAGTAACCACCAGTATGGCCCCCAGCCACCTAATATTTGTTAGCAATGTTTTTTTTTTCATTAGTGGGCCAGCAAAGCTTGAATTTGACTTCTCAGATGCAAAGGCAACCACCTTCCAAGCTAGGTCAGATGGTAATGGCAGAAAGAAATGACCAACTATTTGCTCCACTTGAGTCTTGGAATGTAATGTTCTGTAAATAAACAGTGTTCCACACCCTTATGCCACTCTTGCACTAGGCCCCCATCCTTTGTTGCTATTTTAAACCAAGTTCCTCTCTATCTGTTGACAGCTGTTTCAAATTGCTCTTCAAGTATGCCCTTTTCCCAACCTTCACATGTACCCATTCCTGTCAAGCATTACAGTCACCTCTGGTCTCTACCAGCAAAAGGAAGCAAGTGACATGTCTTAGGAAATGTGGGGACGTGCCTCATCTGACTATGGGGAACAGAAGAGACAGTTCTGTGAGTGCTTGACCACCTCCAATTTTGCAATAAGGCGTGGACTGTGACCAAGGAGTGGTGATATGTGGTGAGTATAGCACCTCCAATAATCTTGAAAAGTTGACTTCTAGGATAGCAAAAACCATGTCCTAGACAAGTGAATACTCCTCCTGAAATTAAATTCTAGCGATGGTCGTCTTTTTTTCAGTGTAACTGCAATACAACCCAAGTACTGTAGTTCCAAATATATGTGCCCAGGTGTTTTCTGAATGTGTTTTGCCACCTGCTTCCTTTTCCCTTTGGAGGCCAGACTGCTCATGCCTTATCCCTGTCTGCTTTGCCAATATCTTTGATTGTCCCAAGTCTGGACATACTAATGTATTCTTTGCTCTTTTCTTGCAGAGGATGCAACTGCATTGGGTGATGGTGAGAAGGCCACCTCAGAGGCGGAGGATGCTTCTGCTGCTTCTGGCCCTGCTGAACAGTAGGGCCTAGAAGATCAGGCTGCAGCATCAGCAGAGTATAACAACATGCTGCCTCTGGAGGAAGAAGAGGACATCAAAGATACAGGTGTCCAGGCAAAGGAGGAGGGAGAGGGAGAGCCTGCAGAGATGCCACTATACCTAGATGCCCCTGCATGTCAGCACGAACAGCTGGCCCACCCTGAGCAGGAGCCAGCTGATGAACCACTACAGGTAGTGATTTAATGTGAGCAAGTGCAAAATGATGCATGTGGGAAAGAGGAACCCGAACTATAGCTACATGATGCAAGGTTCCACATTAGGAGTCACCGACCAGGAAAAAGATCTAGGATCATCGTTGATGATACTTTCAAACCTCAGTGTGCTTCGGCTGCAAAGAAAGCAAATAGAATGTTAGGTATTATTAGGAAAGCAATGGAAAATAACGAGGATGTTATAATGCCTTTGTATCGCTCCATGGTGCTACCGCACCTTGAATACTGTGTACAATTCTGGTCGCTGCATCTCAAAAAAAATAGTCAAATTAGAAAAGGTACAGAGAAGGGCGACGAAAATGATAAAGGGGATGGGACAAATTCTCTATGAGGAAAGGCTGAAACAGCTAGGGCTCTTCAGCTAGGAGAAAAGACAGCTGAAGGGAGCTATGATAGAGGTATATAAAACAATTAGTGGAGTGGAACGGGTAGACGTGAATTGCTTGTTTACTCTTTCTAAAAATACTAGGACTAGAGGGCATGCAGTGAAACTACAAATTAGTAAATTTAAAATGACTCAGCTTTGAATACCATTTCTGGCACCAGTATCTCTCCCAAATCTTCCTCGGAGAAGACCGAAGCAAAGAATTCATTTAACCTCTCCGCTAATGCTTTGTCTTCCCTGATTGCCCCTTTTACCCCTCGGTCATCTAGTGGTCCAACCGATTCTTTTGCTGGCTTCTTGTATTTAATGTACCTGCCTTCCTTATCAGCACTGTGCATTTGACTTGACATTCCTTATGCTGCTGCTGCTTATTTTCAGTTGGTTCCTTCATCCATTTTCTGAAGAATTTTCTTTTAGCGCTAATATCTTCCTTCACCTCACTTTTTAACCATGCTGGCTGTCGTTTGGTCTTCCTCCCTTCTTTTTTAATACATGGAATAGATTTGGCCTGGGCCTCCAGGATGGTATTTTTAAACAGCATCCACACCTGATGTAAATTTTTGACCCTCGCAGCTGCTCCTCTAAGTTTTTTTCCACTCATTTTATCATAGTCTCCTTTTTGAAAGTTAAACGCTAACATATTGGATATCCTGTTTATACTTACTCCAAAGCTAACATCAAATCTGATCATATTGTGATCACTGCTATCTAGCGGCCCAATCACTATTAAATCCCGCACATGATCATGCGCTCCACTAAGGACTAGGTCTAGAATTTTTCCTTCTCTTGTCGGCTCTTGTACCAACTGCTCCATAAAGCCGTTCTTGATTTCATCAATGAATTTTTACCTCCCTAGCATGCCCTGATGTTACATTTACCCAGTCAATATCGGGGTTATTGAAATCACCCATTATTATCGGGTTGCCCAGTTTGTTAGCGTCCCTAATTTCTGATAACATTTCTACATCTGTCTGTTCATCCCGGCCAGACAGATGGTAGTACACTCCTATCACTATCCTTTTCCCCTTTACACATGGAATTTCAATCCATAGGGATTCCAAGATGTGTTTTGTTTCCTGCAGAATTTTCAATCTATTTGATTCAAGGCTCTCGTTAATATACAATGCTACCCCTCCACCAATTCAATCCACCCTATCACTACGATATAATTTGTACCCCGGTATGACAGTGTCTCACAGGTTATCCTCCTTCCACCAGGTCTCAGAGATGCCTATTATATCTAATTTTTAATTTAGTGCAATATATTTTAACTCTCCCTTCTTATTTCTTAGGCTTCTGGCATTCCTCTTCTTTAACTCTCTTCCTTCCTGGCCTTTTGCTCGGTTCGTGGCTCTGGCATCTGTCTTCTAATTGCTAGATTATGAAGCATGCAGCAGACTACAACAATGTCACATACCTTGGTGAAATGGGAGAGAGTAGGCAGTGGGTAGGGAGGAATGGACGTAAGTGGAGCAGGTATAGATGAGAAAGGAGGAAGCTGGAGATGAAATGGGTATAGGGTTAGGTCACAGCACTCAACAAATCACCAAATAGCACCAAAATCACAGAAGAGCAAGCCAACATTCTCTGGAGTCCTAAAGACAAAATGTCATCTGTCTCAGCACCAATTATAGCACCTGTGGGGATTGGCACGGTAATTAAGCGTCATTACATTCACCACACTGAGCCCGCTATCAGAGTTGAAATATCAGCGCCAAGTTAAAAAAGGAGTGCTGTTCATTTTGGACAAGGAGAAGAGAGCTCTGGTGGGATTTGAATCTGCTACCTCTGAAAAACAAGATCACTGTCCTAATCTCTACACCAGCACAGTTACTATGGTGGGGGGGGGGGGGGGGGCATGTGTTATTGGTCTTTCCAACACTGAATCTGATTGTTCCGGCTAAAGTAATGATCTTGAGGGTATTTTGTTTTGATTTCTGTTCCTGTTCAACAGGTCACCTATACATGAAACAACAGCGTGGAATCATTACGAATAGAAATTCCATGTGTGAAGGGAGGAAGTATTCTTGTAGGGCTGTACTACCGTCCACCGGGACAGAATGAACAGACGGATAAAGAAATATTTACAGAGATTAAGAAAGCTGGCAAATTGGGCAACACTATAATAATGGGTGATTTCAGTTACCCCGATATTGACTGGATAAATGTTACATTAGGGAGTGCCAGGGAGATAAAATTTCAAGATGTAATAAACGACTGCTCCTTGGAGTAGCTGGTCTAGGAGCCAACAAAAGGGGGAGACATTTTGGATCTGGTCCTTGGTGGCATGCAGGACATAGTACAAGAGGTGGCAGTATTGGGTTCCCTGGAAAACAGTGATCATAACATGATCAAGTTTGATCTACTATCTGGGATGAACCCGCAAAGGAAATCAACTGTAACTGCATTTCATTTTCGAAAGGGTGACTATAATAAAATGAGGGAAATGGTTAAAAAGAAACTAAAAGGATCAGCTGCAAAGGTTAGGACACTAAATCAGGCGTGGGTCTTATTCAAAAATACCATCTTGGAAACCCAGTCCAGATGCATTCCATGTATTTGGAAAGGTGGAAAGAAAAGAAAACATCAGCCAGCATGGTTAAAAGGTGAAGTAAAAGAGGCAATTACATCCCAGAAATTGTCCTTCAAAGAATGGAAAAAGGACTCAAATGAAGAAAATAAGAAACAACATAAGCACTGGCAAGTCAGATGCAAAGCATTAATAAAGAGGGCTAAAAAAGAATATGAAGAGAAACTTGCCGCAGAGTCTAAAACTCACAGTAACAACTTTTTCTGGTACATCAGAAGCAGAAAGCCTGTGAGGGAATCCGTGGAACTATTAGATCACAAAGGAGCAAAAGGGGCACTCAGGGAGGACGAGGCCATAGTGGAGAAATGGAATGAATTCTTTGCTTCTGTCTTTACAGAAGATGTAAGAGATCTGCCTTTACCGGAAATGATTTTCAAAGGTGATGATGCGGAGAAACTGAAAGAAATCTTGGTGAACCTGGAAGATGTACTGAACCAAATTGACAAATTAAAGAGTAGTAAATCACCTGGATCGTATGGCATACATCCAAGGGTACTCAAAGAACTCAAGCATGAAATTGCTGATCTGCTGTTAGTAATGAGTAACCTGTCATTAAAATCGTCCATAGTACCTGAAGATTGGAGGGTGGCCAATGTGACGCCAATTTTTAAAAAGGGTTCTAGGGGTGATCCAGTAAATTATAGACTGGTAAGCCTGATATTGGTCCTGGGCAAATAGTGGAAATTATTACAAAGAATAAAATTACAGAACACATAGACAAACATGGTTTAATGGGACAGAGTCAGCATGGGTTCAACCGAGGGAAGTCTTGCCTCACCAATTTGTTTAATTTCTTTGAAGGCATGAATAAACTTGTGGATAAAGGTGAGCCAGTTGATGTAGTGTATTTAGGTTTTCATAAAGCTTTTGATAAAGTTCCTCAGGAGAGACTCCTGAGAAAATTAAAGAGTCATGGGATAGGAGGCAAGGTACTGGTGTGGAGTAGGAATTGGTTATTGGACAGAAAACAGAGGGTAGGGTTACATGGTCATTTCTCTCAATGGAGGAGGGTGAACAGTGGAGTGCTGCAGGGATCTGTACTGGGACCGGTACTATTTAATATATTAATAAATGATATGGAAATCAGAACGACAAGTGAGGTGATCAAATTTGCAGATGATACAAACCTATTCAAGGTTGTTAAAACACATGCGGACTGTGAAATATTGCAGGAAGACCTTAGGAAATTGGAGGACTGCGCATCCAAATGGCAGATGAAATTTAATGTGAACAAATACAAGGTGATGCACATTGGAAAGAATAATCTGACTCATAGTTACCTGATGCTAGGATCCACCTTGGGGGTCAGAACTCAAGAAAAAGATCTGGGTGTCATTGCAGATAATACGCAGAAATCTTCTGCTCAGTGTGCGGTGGTGGCCAAATAAGCAAACAGGATGCTAGGAATTTTTAGGAAACAGATGGTGAATAAGACTGAAAATACTATAATGCCTTTGTATGGTGTGTCTGCTCCTTGAGTATTACGTTCAGTTCTGGTCGCCGTATCTCAAAAAAGATATAGCAGAATTAGAAAAGGTTCAAAGAAGAGCACCCAAAATGATAAAGAGGATGGAGCTCCTCTCATATGAGGAAAGGCTAAAGAGGTTAGGGCTCTTCAGCTTGGAAAAGAGATGGATTAGGGGAGATATGATTGAGGTCTACAAAATCCGGAGTGGTGTAGAACGAGTACAAGTAAATCGATTTTTTTACTTGTTCCAAAAGTACAAAGACTAGGAGACACTCGAGGAAGTTACATGGAAATACGTTTAAAACAAATCGGAGGAAATATTTTTTCAGTCAACGAATAGTTAAGCTCTGGAACTCTTTGCCCCAGGAGGTGGTAACAGTAGTTAGCGTATCTGGGTTTTAAAAAGGTTTGAAGAAATCCCTGGAGGAAATGTCCGTAGTCTGCTATTGAGGCAGACGTGAAGCAACTGCTTGCCCTGGGATTTGTATTCTGGAGTGGTGCCACAATTTGGGTTTCTGCCAGGTACTTGTGTGACCTGGCTTGGCCACTGTTTGGAAAACAGGATACTGCACTAGGTGGACCATTGGTCTGACCCAGTATGGCTATTCTTATGTTCTTTTCCCTGGGCTGAAATTGTCAATCTTTACTCTTTAGGTTTAAATTCACCATTCCTTTCTTAGCTGTGCAAAGCCTAAAGTGTGCGTAGTGGTGAAACCTAAGGACTTTCTAGGTTCCATGCTTATCGGCATTAATATTAAAATTTTCCCCCAAACAAATGACGTTTGGAGTAAGCACTGTGAACAAGGGAAATCCCACCATATTCCATGGGGCGAATACTGAAAGCCTTGCGATAGAGCTGGCTCGGCGTGCAGCTGTACTGCAAAACTACTGCTCCAAAAATGCCACAGCATGCTCTAAGCAATTGGCATGCAAATTACTGCTGGGTTAAAATCACTTAATCCTCCATTGCCCCATGTAAGCCGCATTGAGCCTGCCATGAGTGGGAAAGCGCGGGGTACAAATGTAACAAAAAACAAACAAAAAAATTGTAGTATGGAGTGTTGCCACGATTTGGGTTTCTGCCTGGTACTTCTGGCCTGGCTTGGCCACTGTTTGGAAAACAGGATACTGGGCTAAGTGGACCATTAGTCTGACCCAGTATGGCTACTCTTATGTTCTTAAGCTTCTTATACATTGGGAAACCATCAGGCTCATTTTCAAAAGGGATAGACGTCCAAAAAGTGACACAAGTCAGCATTTGGATGTTTATCTCATAGAAACGTCCAAATCAGTATTATCAAAACCTCTTTTTGGATTTTCTCTAAAGTCTGCCAGAAGGATGTCCAAGTCTCAAGGGGGCATGCCAAGGGCGTGTTTAAGGTGGGACTTGGGCGTTCCTAAGACATGGACGTCTTTCAGCTATAATGGAACAAAACTAAGATGTTTTGAGCTAGACCTGTTTTTATAGCAAATAGCTGCAGTGGGAATTGAACCCACTTCCCCAGGATCAAGGTCTGCTGCACTAACCACTAGGCTACTCCTCTACTCCGCAAAAGAGGTGTCCCAAATGACTACTGGAGGGAATTGGGGATCACCTCCCCTTACTCCCTCAAATCACAAAACATTTTTCCAAACAGCATTTTCAAAAGGAAAAGATAGTGTAAATGCCTGTGACCAAATTTCCGCACAAAACAGCAAATTCTATAACCACATGCATAGAATGCAAGAATGCCCATGTTACGCCCATTTCAAATTGTTTGGAACGCCCCCTTTTAGATGACCGTGGTCCAGTTTATGTGGACTGTGTTATAGAATAAGCTTGGTGGGTATTGCACATAACTTCCAATTAATACTAATTAATGCCGCTAATTGCTTGTTAAGTTCCAATTAGTGGCACTGATTGGCTTGTTAATCAATTAGGTTATGCTTATTATATGAAATACGCCTTGATTTCAGTGTGGGTTGTTTCAGTGTACTATATAGAATCTGTGGGGTTTATGCTCGGTGCATTTTTCTTTTGTGACCATTTTTGAAAAAACAAAAACGTCCAAGGGAAAAATGCACAAAACCAACCATTGAGATGGGGGGGGGGGGGGGGGGGGGGGGGGGGGGGGGCAGCATTCTTAGTAGACTGGCACTACAGACATCTCAGCAGAGCTGTGGGGCACCCTAGGGGGCGCTGCAGTGGACTTCACATAAAAAATCCCAGGTACACATTTCACCATTATCCCTTGTTTTGTGTGGGAAGCCCTCCAAAACCCACCGAAAACATACTGTACCCACTGTATACCACTCCAGTAGTCCTTATATCTGCAGGTGTCACCTATATGTGGGTAGCATAGGCTTTTGGTGGGTTTTGGAGAGCTTATACTTTCCACCACAATTGTAGCGCTTAGGGCCTGCATCTCTTTCTCCACAGTGTACTGCACCGACCACTAGGCTACTACAGGGACCTGTTTGCTGCTCTGATAGGACTGGCCATAACATCTAAAGCTGTCTTATTTCACATCTTTGGGGGGTGGGAGTGGGAGGGGATCAGTGACCATTGGGGGAGTAAGGGGGGGATCATGTCTTTATCCCGCCAGTGGTCATCTGGTCATTTAGGGCACCTTTTTATGACTTATTCATTATTGAAACAGGTCCAGACCAAATTATCCAAATTATAATCTTGGACATTTTTGCTTTGTTCCATTATGGCAGAAAAATATCCCAAGTTGTGGGAATGCCAAATCCCACTCCTGACATGCCTCCTTGTGATTTGGATGCACTGAAGACAAATTGCATAGGAAAAGTCATAAAAATTCATCTTCTGCTTTGTGCCATTTTTGGACATTTTTCTATTTTGAAAATGAGTCCCAAAGGCATCTTAAGACACTTTAAGCGGGCACCCCCTTATAAAATTACCCCCTTAATGTTCTTCAGGTTAAAAAAAAGGGCAACTGATGTCTACATTCCTTTCTTTGGACAATTAATTGAGGAATTACAGCTTTTTATTTTTTAAATTGATTTGAGCAGCTGTAAAACTTCAGCTGTAAAATTATTTCTGGGCTTCTTCAGGCATCCGTCCATCAGCCCAGAGCTCTGGTATGTGAGCTGTCATTTCCAGATTCTAGGATTTTTCTTTCCCCTTTGATAGCCCCTCAGTCTAAGCATTATTACAGTCGTATTTGATGGGGAGAGGTAACCAGTTCCAATAACATATTAGCACTAGGAAATATATGATTAAAACTTCTCTTAGGTGACTATCGCCTCTCTACTCCAAATCTAAATACAATGAGATACACTTTGCTGTCTGTACTCATAACATGCAGACATCACATGACATATAAAGTATGTGTATAAACAATATTTCTCTCAATGCATTGCACAAGCTGCCAATTCAACCAAGCAGTTGTTCAGTATAGTAAACAGCCTACTGCAATCCTCACAACAGAACAAACCTGCCCAGTCTAAACTGAACTGCAATGATTTTGCTGCATACTTTGCCAACAAAATTAAAAGTCTCTGCCAGGATTTACAGACAATCCCACCCAGTCTCCAATCAGTTAACCAGGAGTGCACAAACTCACCCCCTTCTGACAGAGACAGATAAGACTCTTTTAATCCAATGACCGAGGAGAGCCTTGACAAAATCCTAAGAGAGCTTCAACCAACTACCTGCTTCCTCGAACCCTGCCCATCAAAGATAGTGCAGCAGGCAAGTATGGGCCTCATAGAAGGTGCCACAAAAATTGTGAACGCCTCTTTCTAATGGGCAACTATCAACAGTATTAAAAAGGGCAGTGGTTCACCCTTTGCTAAAGAAAAACAAACTTGACCAGGACAAATTTGAAAGTTACTGGCCAGTATCCAACATCTCATTTCTAGGGAAACTTGTAGAACAAACAGTCTGTGTTTAACTTAATGAATGGCTAGAAGAGAGAAACTGGCTAGATCTATGTCAATCTGGATTCAGACCCAGTTATGGAATAGAAACAGTCCTCGTATCCCTACTATAAGATTTTCATAGATACCAAGACAGGGGATTCACCTCGGTGTTAGTACTGCTAAATTTCTCAGCAGCTTTTGACACTGGATCAAGATATCATGCTAGCATTACTGACAGAAACAGGTATCAATGGAACAGTACTTGCCTGGTTCAGATCCTATCTATCAGACAGGCAGCAATCCATAATGTTTGGCACCAACTCATCACCACCATGGGCACTGAACTGTGGGGTACCACAAGGATCGATGCTGTCACCTATTGTGTTCAATATCTACCTTAAGCCACTAGCTGAGCTGATTTGGTCAATGGACACTCAGTTCTACACATACGTGAAAAATGTGCAGCTACTCATACCCATTGAACCTGACTTACCTACAGCCTTGAATTAACTGATGATCTATCTAACATCAATTCAAGAATGGGTTAAACAACAAACGTTGCCTGAACCTAAGTAAAGCTGAGCTTCTCTGGGTCCCTAACACAAGTGGATACGTTCCTGACATCAAAATCTCTTTTGGAAAGTATGAACTCTCTCTTAAATCACAAGTCAGGAAGCTTAGAATACAGTTAGATTCAATACTTACTTTGATTCCCCAAATCCAAGCAACCTTTAAGAGCTGCTTTACTATTGGTGACAGCTACGCTGCCTCTCTCCTTACATCGAGAAGGTAAATCTTATTCCAGTTGTGCATGCCATGATAACATCAAGACTCGATTACTGCAATGCACTATACAACGGTCTGACTACAAAGGGCCTGCACCAGCTTCAGTTGATTTAGAATGCAGCAGCAAGAAGGTTGCAAGCAACGTGACCATATCACACCATTTTTACAAACACTTCATTGGCTACCAGTACAATACAGGGCTAAATTTAAAACTCTGTCTGATCTTTAAGGCCCTTAAAGGGAATGGCCCTGAGTACCTGAAGAATAGGACAATCCTCTACACACTGCCAAGGACACTAAGGTCCTCTCAAGGACTATCACTAACCACATCCTCTCCAAAAGACATTACACGATTTGATACCCACAAACGAGCCTTCTCCAGAGTATCCCCCACACTGGAATGCACTGCCTGAAAGGTTCCACGTAACACAAGACTATCTGTACTTCAGGAAGCAGGTGAAAGCTTGGTCCTTCAAGCAGGCCTTTGATGGAAGAGGTAGCTATCTTGTTAGTCTCACTCACACACACAAGGAGTGACATGGGCTGCACATACTGCAGCAGGTCATGTTTATCCACTCCTACCCTAGCTGAGATAATATTTTAACCATCTCTCTGACCTCATGTTCAACTTTCTTTAAATTACTTTCTAGCTGTTCTTATTCTCTTGCCTATCTGTATGTTCCATCTTTGCTTATACCCTTCACTATAAATTAAAATGTTCTATTACGTATTGTGTTGACATTGTAAGTAGTATACTATGCTATACTTTGTATTATTTGAACACTCTTACTGCTGTAATTGCCTATTGCTCATATTTGATCTATTCTTACTGAACACCGCCTTGAATGAATTCCTTCAAAAAGGCGGTAAATAAATCCTAATAAATAAATAAATATTACAAACACTTGGAAAAGCAGATGTTAGATGTTCATATATACTTTGTGCAGTCCTAACACAAGATACATATGTATGTGTTTGTTCTAAGAAATTATAAGAAGATTGGAAATATATACTCAATATAACAAAAGAGAGGGAACGAAGTACAAACTAAAGTCCAAACAAAAAAAACAGCACCACAGGCCTTTAAAAATGGAACACAGTTCTTTAATGAATGAGCCTTTTTGTCAAGGCTCATTCATTAAAGAACTGTGTTCCATTTTTAAAGGCCCGTGGTGCTGTTTTTTTTTTGTTTAAATATATACTCAATATCATACACAATTACCAGAGATGGTGCTTATCTATCACTTACTAGAGGCAGAATGCACTCATCAAAAACGTCTGTATCCAGGGCAGGAATGCACCTTCTATCCAAATCCAATGAAGCTCTATCTCCTTTTTCATCCCAAACTGTGCAATCCTCTAACCACCTATTTGCTCCCCATACTCTCTTCCTTTTTTCCTACCCCCTTATATACTCATCACCCTCTCTTTGACTGCAGCACTCTCACAGCTTCTTGTTCTTTTCAGCTGGCTGCACCTGGAGAACTCCACCAACCCCATTTACGTACTAGTGGAACCTGGGAATTCTGACAGCAACAGTGTTCCTATTATGCATGCTTTTCTTTCTGCTTAGTGTCTCTTTTCATCTGCATGTGTACAGACTTTATACACATTAATCTTTTACTAGTTTAAACAACCTCCTCCTTTTAAGTATTTTTTAATGGAATTCTAGGGTCTTATTTCCAATCAAATGCAAGATGCATCTCTTCTCATTCTATTAGAAGATTTTAGTGTACATATAGAAGATATTCATCAGCTGACTTGGCTTCCTCAAATTTACCAGTGATGTAGGGGTCTCACAGATGGCAACTTCTGCAACACATTCAGCTGGTCATATTTTAGATTTACTTTATTCCTCTAAAGCAGTGGGCAACCACCCTCCTTGAGAGCCACAACTCAAGTTTTCAAGATTTCCACAATGAATATGCATGAGATTGATTTGCATGTATTGCTTCTATTGTATGCAAATAGATCCCACACATATTCATTGTGGAAATCTTGAAAACCCAACTTGGTTGTGGCCCTTGATGACTGTGGTTGACCCTCCTGCTTTAATTACTCTGCTGCCATAGTGAGTGATATTACTACTACCATTTTACTGTGGACTGATCACCACCCGATCATTTTTTTGTAGAAATGTACTGTGTTGACCAAAACTCCATCTCAGAGCATTAGGCAATCCATAGTTCACTTGATTTATCTTTAGATAATTTGTCTCCCTTCCTTTAGATACCCAAGCTGTTCTAGGTAAAGTTGCTCCTTTGTGAACTTATTTGCCGCCTTTAAAGAAAAATGATCCATGGTAGCATCCAGGACTTGTACTTTGAAAGAAACAATTGTGCCATGCCAAACATCAATGGTGCAAACATGGGACATTGACTTTGCTAGAAATCTATAAGGATTGGGGCACTGTTGAGCTTGTGATAAAGTCACCTCCAGGATAGTTGGGTTAAGGCAGTTTCAGTCTGAAATACAAGTCCCAGAAGGCATTGCAGGCAAGGAGCCAGAGGGTGAGGTGAAGAACCCGGACTGGACTCCTAGCTGCAATCAGGGAAGACATGGGTGTAAGCTGGCAGGTTGTGTGGAGTGGCTGCCACTTGGCGGAAAGAGAGTTAGGAAACCCTGTGTGCAGGAGCTCATCATTGGTCTCATTAGTTTAATGCTCACCTCAGCTGGTTTGGGTGTGAGGAAGCTAATGGAAGGAGAATGATTGGTTGTGGTAGCTGAAGCCAGGGTTGATTAGGCAGGTGGGAAGGAGTCCCAGGAGTGGAGTTCAGTTCAGGAGAGAGAAGCAGAAGGAAAGAAGGAGTTGCAGGCTGAAAACCCTTGGGCAAGGAGGTCCCTAAAGTACTGAAGCAGGCTGAAATTCCTTGGGTGAGAGGAAGTCCCAAAAGTATTGAATTCACTGTGAAGCTGATGCAGGGGAAAACCCTTGGGTAGAAGGAGTCCCTAAAATATTGAACTCTCCTGAAGATAAAGAGGATAGAAGGTAGAAACTGCTGCTTGGTGACTGAACTGTGATGATGAACTGAAAGAACTGTTTGTCTTGGGAATTGAATTACTGTTTATTGTGCACTGGATAAAGAGCCCAGACTGGAGCCTGTAAGCCTGTATTGAATCCTGGTATGTGCTATGCTGCTGTTGGAACTGTGTACTAGAAACCTGCATGGAATAAAAGTCCTTAAGATTGAAGTTACTGATGGACATCTATTTCTTCATTGTACCGGGAGCCTGTGGCTGGAGGAGATTGTTCTATCCTTGGCTGCACAAGAGAGGTACCCGTTTACAAGCTACTGACAGGAATGAAGTCACCTCCCCTCTAATTATTACTAGAAGATCACTCTGAACAGAACATTTTTTGTCTTGAATCTAGTCTATTCTTTCGGAGTTATATAATAAAACTTCAGTCAACATGTCAATGTCTAAAACAAATAAATCAGAGACTTTTAACTTGCTGCAATCAGCTGGGGCTGGTGTGGGGATGAGAGGCAGTGGAGGGTAGGTGAGGGTTGAGAGGGTGAGTATAGAGGATGAATATAGTAGCCAGGGGGTGGGTAAAAGATGGAGGGGGGAATAAGGGACTGGAGAAGGATGGGGCAATGGGAGTACTGGAGAGGAGCTGAGAGAGAAATGGAAAAAGCCAGTAGGTAGATGAGACATGAAAAGGAGGAGACTAAGGAGTAGAGGGTGAGAGAAAGTGAGAATGACAGTGAAATCAAATGGATGGATATAAACACAGAGAAGATAAAAGTGAAAAAAAACCCCAGATATAGAGAAGGAAAGAAAGAAAACAAGAAGAAGGAAAAGAAATGGGAAGTTAAACTTGGTAAAGGATTTAGGAGAAGACTGACACAAAGAAAGTGGAAAAGAGATGGGGACTAGCCTGACTAGAAAATAAAATGCCCAGCCAACAAAAGGAGAGAGAAGGGGAGATAGTGGACATGGTAGGATGACAGAAGAGAGATGCCGGATTGGGATGGGGAGAAGAGAGGGGAAGTACTGGAATGGGGTGGGGAAGATGCTGGCTTAGAGGAGGAGATAGACAGAGGAGATGCTAGATCAGGTAGAGAGGAAAAAGGGATATGGGAGGATGCTGGATGTGGGGTAACTAGGAAGACAGGGGGGAGATGCTGGATGTGGGGTGAGTAGGAAGACGGGGGAGATGCTGGATATGGGGGAAGTAAGACAAAAGGGGAGTGCTGGACATTGGATGGGTATGGAGACAGAGGAGGTATGCTGGACATGGGAGAAATAGAGAGATGCTGATGCTGATATGGAAGGGGGCTAGGGACATGGATGGATGTAAGATATAAGGGGAGAATAGGGTTATGGTTTGATAAATTTGCTATACTGCATAAGCTAAAAATAGATCACAATGGTTTATGTTATAATAATAACCAAGACAACCCCCACTAAGCAAACAAACAATAAATAGCAGAGACCGGAACTCCAAGATAGGATACAGTAGATCCCAGAAAACAACAGAAAATACCACTTAACACACCCCCAACTGCAACCAGGCTCACCCCACAGGCACTTGCTGAAGCACCCGCCCCCCACCCAGCTCACTCAGACAAGCTGGATTCCCTTGAATGTTTCTGTAAAATAAAAAGCTTTCAAAAATGCAGGCAAGGCATGCCATAGAGTAGGCATGTTATACTTCTAGTATTATCCCAAACACTGTCTAATAAGTTCATAGGTAGTACGCTATCACAGTGTGACCACCATCTTCATTCATAAACTAACATTGTTTATTATACGGGGATCCTCAGAGTTTTTAACAACATGCACCATCCGGGAACCATGCCCCAAAGTATTAATGGTGTTGCTCACATCATCATTGATCAACCCGTATTGTTTCCTCTATCATAATCCTTTTTTTAAAATTTTTTTTCCTTTTTCTTTTTCAAAAATAGAGTAGGCACGAGCACAAATAAAAAGCACTCTGGTGAATGCACATCCACTGGGCATGACCCACCAATGGCAATAAAAGCTTCAGTTCCAGCTGGGATCTTAATGATCTCCTCGGTATGTTACGGATAAGCAGTGCTGACAAGTATTCAGATCTCTCTGCGTGATGAGCTTTGTGCGCCTACACCAAAAGTTTGAATTGAAACCTAAAAAAGATGGAAAGCCAATGGAAGTGCACAAACAAAGGTGTAACATGATCATATCAATGACTACAACTTATAAGTCAAACAGCTGTGTTTTGTAATGTCTGTACAAGTTTGAGATGAATAACATTCACTCCTGCATATACAATGTTTCCTTAGACTAGTCTAGATATAAGAAAGTCATGAACCAGTAATGCAAGGCTTCCACATCAAAGACATTCCATACTGTACCAGTAAAACCCATCCCATACAACACCAGATATCTGGCAAACAAAGGACAGCTTAGATTCCACCAATACCCCTAAATATTGGGATAACTGCTACCGGCAATCCAAACAATACTGGCGTCACCCAGAGAGAAGGCAAATGCCCCGTAATCCAACAGACCAAAGTTTAGGGGATGGTGTTAGGGGGTAAAACTAGAGCAACTGCCCTTGGCCCCCTGGCAAGAGTGAGCCTGGTAGTAAGCATTGGGGGGTCCCCTCCCAAATTTCTGCCCTAGGCCCCAGCCATGTCTAACACCAGCTCTGGCAGGATGTCCCTTTCAAATCTGACATATTCTAATCACAAAATAGAAATATAAAATTACTAGTAAAAAAGGCCCGTTTCTGACACAAATGAAACGGGCGCTAGCAAGGTTTTCCTTGGAGTGTGTATGTTTGGGAGAGTGTATGTGAGAGTGACTGTTTGAGAGTCAGAGTGAAAGTGTGAGTGTGTGAGAGAGAGAGTGAGTCTGGGTGTGAGTGTGTTTGTGAGAGAGTGTGTGTGTGAGAATGAGAGTGTGTGCAAGTGTGTATGTGAGACACAGTGTGAGAGAGAGTGTGTGTATGAGACCAAGCGAGTGTGTGAGTGACTGTGTGGCACATAGAGAGTGAATGTGATACAGTGTGAGACAGAGTGTGTGAGAGTGAGAGTCAGAAAGACATTGTATATGAGAGAGAGAGTGTGAGCCATGCCCTCCCAATCCATGGCCATCTGTCCCCTGCCCCCTCCATTCATCCTTTTCCAGCAATTTCCCTCTCTCCCTGAGCCCTGCCCTCCCAATCCATGGCCATCCATGTTTCTCTGTCACCTGCCCCCTCCATTCATCCCTATCCAGCATTTCCCCTCTCTGCCTGAGGCCTGCCCTGCAATCCATATCCATCCATGCCCATCTGACCCCTCCATTCATCCCTATCCAGCAATTCCCCTCTCCCTGAGTCCTGCTCTTCCAATCCATGCCCATCCATGCTCCTCTGTCACCTGGCCCCTCCATTCATCCCTATCCAGCATTTCCCCTCTCTGCCTGAGGCCTGCCCTGCAATCCATATCCATCCATGCCCATCTGTCCCCTCCATTCATCCCTATCCAGCAATTCCCCTCTCCCTGAGTCCTGCTCTTCCAATCCATGCCCATCCATGCTCCTCTGTCACCTGGCCCCTCCATTTTTCCCTATCCAGCATTTCCCCTCTCTGCCTGAGGCCTGCCCTGAAATCCATATCCATCCATGCCCATCTGTCCCCTCCATTCATCCCTATCCAGCAATTCCCCTCTCTCTGAGTCCTGCCCTTCCAATCCATGCCCATCCATGCTCCTCTGTCACCTGGCCCCTCCATTTTTCTCTATCCAGCATTTTCCCTCTCTGCCTGAGGCCTGCCCTGCAATCCATATCCATCCATGGCCATCTGTCCCCTCCATTCATCCCTATCCAGCAATTTCCCTCTCCCTGAGTCCTGCCCTTCCAATCCATGCTCATCTGTCACCTGGCCCCTCCATTTTTCCCTATCCAGCAATTGCCCTCTCTACCTGAGGCCTGCCCTGCAATCCATATCCATCCATGCCCATCTGTCCCCTCTATTCATCCCTATCCAGCAATTTCCCTCTCTCCCATAGTCCTGCCCTCCCAATCCATGCCCATCCATGCTCCTCTGTCCCCTGCCGCCTCCATTCATCCTTTTCCAGCAAGTCCCCTCTCTCCCTTCCATGACCCCCCCCCTCGCATCCATGCTCCTCTCTCTCCCATGTCCCAGCCTGGCCCGCCCTCTTCTCCCCCCCCTTCGCATCCATGTCCCCCCCTTCGCATCCATGCATCCCCCCCCCCCTTCGCATCCATGCATCCCTTTTTTTTTTCTTCTTCGTTTTAACTTTACCTCCGTGGCGGTTCGTGCAGCGAAACGTCAGGGAAGGAGGCGGCGCTCCCGACGTCTTGCTTTCCCTTTGCTGTCTCCCGCCTTCTTTTGAAGGCGGAACACAGCGAAGGGAAGGCTAGACGTTGGGAGCGCCGCCTTCTTCCCTGACGCTTCGCTTCCGGATTTGTTTGGTTTGAGGCGAGGGCGGGGCAAAGACGGCTGGCTGGCTTGAAGGCTTCACACCACGAATCCGGCGCGAACCCTTCAGCCTGGGAGTGACGTCAGATGGCTTCATGGCTTCAGGCTTCAAGGCTTCAGGCTTCACAGAACGTTGTCCTCAGAACGTTGAGGGTGCGTTTTATTATATTAGATTTTTCTACCTTTTGTTGTCTGGTCATTTTATTTTTCAAATGTTGGTCCTAAGCTCTGGTTTCTGCTTCTTTGTTTTCTCTTAACTCACTGACCAAGGTATCCTGTCCATTAAACATTTTTTCTCTTTCCATGTCCACTATCTATTTTCTTCCATCTGTGTGTCTGTCTTCCTCTATGTTCAGCATCTCCCTTTCTCTGTGTCCCTATATTTCCCTGTCCAGCTTCTCCCTTCTGTTCCTCCCCATGCCAATTTGTCTCTCTCCTCTCCAACCCCACCCCCAGCTTCTCTCCCTCTCACTCTTCCCCCCCCCCCCCTCCATCATTCCAGCATCTGGCTTGCTTGCCTACCTGCCCGCCCCTCTCTCCTTCCTGCAGTGTTCGGTATTTGAGCCCCACTTTGTTCATCCTCTTGGTCTGGCATTTCTTTCCTTTCTCTTCCCTCCCCCCTCCTGCGGGCCCAGCACCTCTACCCCTTCCCTGCAGCTCTCCTCCTCCCAAAAGGTGTAGCACACCTCCCCCTTCCCTGCAGCCCTCCTTCTCCCACAAGTACAGCACACCTCTGCCTTCCTTGAAGCCCCCCAACTCCCACAACAAGCTCAGCAAACATCTCCCTTCCCTGCAGCCCCCCTCCTCCCACAACAAGCCCAGCATAACTCTCCCTTCCCTGCAGCCCCAACCTTCCCTGCAGCCCCCCAACAAGGCCAGAACATACCTCTCTTCCCTGGAACCCCCTCCTCCCACACAAGTCCAGCACACCTCTGCCTTCCCTGCAGCCCCCCAACTCCCACATCCAGCACACCTTTCCCTTCCCTGCAGTCCCCCAAGTCCAGCACACCTCTCTTCCCTGCAGCTTCCTCCTCCAAGTCCAGCACACCTCTGCCTTCCCTACAGCCCCCCAACAAGTCCAGCACACTTCTCTCTTCTTGCAGCCCCAACTCACACAAGTCTAGCAAACATCTCCCTTCCCTGCAGCCCCCTCATTCCACAACAAGCCCAGTACATCTATTCCTTCCCTATAGCCCCCAACCTTCCCTGCAACCCCCAACAGGTCTAGCACACCTCCCCCTTCCCTGCAGCCCTCCTTCTCCCACAAGTACAGCACACCTCTGCCTTCCCTGAAGCCCCCCAACTCCCACAACAAGCTCAGCAAACATCTCCCTTCCCTGCAGCCCCAACCTTCCCTGCAGCCCCCCAACAAGGCCAGAACATACCTCTCTTCCCTGGAACCCCCTCCTCCCACACAAGTCCAGCACACCTCTGCCTTCCCTGCAGCCACAGCCCCCCTCCTCCCACATAATGTCCAGCAAACCTCTCCCTTCCCCGAGTCCAGCCACCCACAACTGAACATCTCTCACTGGCTTTCCTCCTGCATGTCTGCGATCGCTGTAGCTTCGGCTTCCTTCTTCCCCCGCCGCCGCTACAGTGCTTGCAGCTTATATTTTTGGGACTTCCAGCAGCGCTTCACAGAGGCACTCCGGATCCTTCCCTTTGCTGAGTTTGGCCCTATCTGATGTAACTTCCTGTTTAGGGAGGGCCAGACGCAGCAGAGAGAAAGATCTGGAGTGCATCTGTGAATCATTGCTGGGTGTCCCGAAAGTGTAAGCTGCAAGCAGTGCACTGTAGCAGCAACGGTGGAAGGAGAAGGAAGCTGAAACTGCAGCAATCCCGAACATGTTTTGATGCCGGCCATCCCGAAAATGTAAAAGCTACAAGCACTGCAGCGGTGGGGGAAGAATTTCAGACCACATTCTGGGTGGGCCTCAGGCAAAAGTGGGTGGGCCACCTGTGGCTACATCCCTGATATTTTGTAGAGTGCAGGGTGCTATTTTAATTTTTCTAGTATTGTACTTCATGCAGAGTGTGGCTTTTTGGGCTTTAAGTTTAATTTTTTTATTACATATACGTTTGTAATCTCTTATTCTGTATTTGGCAAGGGTCTATTTGTGTTCAGTGTTTTTGACTGAGGTCAGATATTCTTTTTGCATACAGTTTCTATTTAAGCATCTGTAATAATTCAGCTTGTTCAGTTTCCTAATAGGCATATTGATGTTCTTTGTCTTACTGCAATATGTACTACTGTGCTGCATTTTCTGAGCTAGGGTCCTTATGTTACTTCTGTAAGGGGGTCTTTTTACTAAGATGCACGACTAGTGTTTTTAGCTCACGCCAAAAATCAGTTGGTGCTAAATGCTGAGATGCCCATAGGAATATAATGGGCATCTCAGAGTTTAGCGCCAGCTGATTTTTAGCATGAGCTAAAAACACTAGTCGTGCATCTTAGTAAAAAGACCCCCTTAGTTAGTGGTGTTAAAACAAATGAGCGCTATAGGTCTTGAGTGAGTTTTGCATTACACGTACCTCACAATATGCTTGGTATTAGAGAAAGTTTATATTTTTACTGAGATTACTCCAAAATCAGAACTTTGTTTTGTATGGTGAGCTCCTGGGGAAATGCCCATTTCCTGCTTTGAAACCATTCTTATGAGGAGGAGCTATGGGGAGTTTCTGTGGTTGCAAGAAATATGTTTAAAATGACAGCATGATTGCGCAGTGTCAGTATTTTTTTATATTAGATTTCCATCTACATAATTAAACTACTACTTCAAAGGCATCTACCTGTTTTATTCATAAAGCTTAATAAAGACGCTGACCGTTGTGGTAATTATTTTGCAGGATAAGACATAAGTCTACTATAAAGGCAAAATTTTTAAGTTATGGGATAATGCAACTATATTTAAAAATGTCAGTGCTTCCAAAGTTTCCATAAGTGTGTATGTGGTTTATGTTGATGCAGGACAGCTGTTGGGCAGAAATCCATTATCAAATACACTCTAAGGCATTATTTAGGAGTATACCAAGCACTACTCACACAGTAAAAGTAAATGATGGCAGATAAAGACCCGCATGGTCTATCCAGTCTGCACCTACCACTGTGCAGGTTATAGTCATTCATGCTTAAACACTGGTTGGCAATTTGCCATCATGCCAGCCACCAAATATTTGGGTCCTTTTACTAAGCGGTGATAAGCCCACCATGGACTTTTTACCATGTGCCAAACAGGATCTCCCACCCCCCAGCGCTCCATTTCTGGTGCTACAAAAATATTTTCTATTTTTGTAGTGTCGTTGTTTACCTGGTGGTAATCAGGTAGTGCTATGTGCTGCTCGGTAACCACCAGGTAGCGCAGGAGCAGTCATCGCCACCTCAATGGATGGCGGCAAGTGCTCCCCCTGAAATGGCTAGGGAAAAACCACAGAAGTGGAGAAACTGACTTCGCTGCGGGAGGAAAAGTAAAAGACATTCTACATTTTTATATGCTTCATATTTATATAATTTTATAATTCCACAATAAGCACTTTACTGTACATGTATCTTTTTACACTCTTTTGCTTTTATTATTTTGTGCATTTTTACTATATGTCCAATGCTTTTATGTACTGAAATTATGTATCTTATTTTAATTTACAGATTCCTGAGGCAGGCATTGTTCGCCGAAACATGGCTCCATGTCGAGTCTTATTTATTAATAAAGAATCATTTTTTACCATTTGTCTCCCTGGTGTTTTGGAAGTGTCGTATTGATCACGCTACCCCCTGAAATGGCTGCCATAAATTGTTTACTTACCGCACAGCCATTTCTTAAAAAAAAAAAAAAAAACAGGACCCCCTAGTTTCAAAATACTTTGTAAATGTTTAAACATTTAGTATGCCTTTGAAAATACATTAGTATAATGGGTTTTTTCTTAGTTAATTCATAATTTGTGTTCAAAGTATCCTCCTTCAAACTTGACATATTCACAAAGTCTTCAATGCCACTGAGCTGTTGGCTCAATGAATTCAGGGGTTTCATGAATTAAGAGCTCAACTGTTTTGCAAGCTTGATCTGCTGGAGCTCCATCCTATTGAAAATGTGTTCAGAAATGTCTTGAATTTCAGGCAGAAGTTTTTGCTGCAGTAGGACATTTTTGGGTTATTTTTGGAATGTGTACTCCTTTGGCTTCAGTTATTTTGTGGTGTACTTGTCTCTTTTTTCCCCTTCTTTCTCTCTCTCCCCTCTGGCATGCAGCATCTTCTCTCTCTATTCCTCTCTCCCCCCCTGCCTTCCAGTATCTCCTTTCAATCTCTTTTTCCTCTCCCCCCCCCCTCCAGCACAGTCCCATTTCTCCCTCTCTTTGTTTCTCTACCATCCATCCTGCATGACCCAATCTTTCTCTCCACCCCCCCAATCCAGAACCACCCTATCTCTCTCCATCTCACACCATCCAGCACTGTCCTCTCTCTCTTTCTCTCGCACACACACAGACAAATACACACTTTCCCCTATGCAGCATCATTCTGCCTCTTTCTGTCTCTTATCCCCATCCAGCATCACCTACCCCTTTCCCTCCATCTCTTTTCCTTCCTTTATCATTGCCCTGTCTCTCTTTCTTTCTCCCCCCCATCCAGCATCACTCCATCTCTCTCTCTCTGTCTTCCCCCTCCCATCCAGCATAATGGCCCTCTCTATCTCTCTTTCTCTGTCCCCCCCCCAGCCTTGCCTTCTGTCTCTCTTCTGTCTTCCCTCCTAATCACTGTCTTGCTGTGATCCTGGTTCATCAGTGGCAGTAGCATTGTCAACAGGAGGATGTACAGGACTATTTCCCTGTGCATACCTCTGTTACTTCTGCCAATTCCACCCCCTCTGATGTAAACTTCCTGCATTGGAACAGTGCACGCAGAGAAAAAGACCCACTTGCCCTTCTGATGTCTTTACCATGGCCAAAGCTACTGCAGACCTGGGAAGGCCTGGTGGTGGTGGCAGGGAAGAATGAAGGAAAGAATGTTCATTTTGAACTTTTCTTTGAGGAGAAAGAGGTTCAAAGTTCCTGAAATCTAAAATGAGTTGCCCCCCCCCCCCCCCATCATCTTCAGAATGAGGAAATATCTGGATTAGACTCCCTTATCCTTAATTTGTATTTAACATATTCTATTTCATTGGTCTGCAACAGTAGAAGATGTTGAGTGACTGTAGAAGTTGAAACCAATTCAGAGGTCCTTTCTGAGAAATGGATATAAACCTGAGGTGAATTAAGGGGCCTTTTACTAAGCTGCAATAAAATTTGGCCTTAGTGTAAGAAGTAACTTAATGGTTAGTGCAGTGGGCCGAAAACCCTCCATTTCCCCCAAGTACAAAACTTAGATTGTGAGCCCATTAAAGAAAGTGAAAGTACCTGTTTATAATATATGCAAACCACTTGGGTTGTATCACACAAAGGCAGTATATCAAGACCATGACCCTTTACACAGGTCTTCCCCACGCGTTAAGGCCATATTTACTGTGGCCATAAAATCCCAGATTTTCTATTTTTTTTCCATTAATGGCCTTAAGCTAATGTTAAACGAAAAACCAGTGGATCCAATAAAAATCCTCTCACAATAAGTGTCTTCCTGAACAAGGTCTTTATTCAAATCTACAGAGATCACCTTCTGTGGGTGTTTGCTTATGCTAATGTTGCCATTAGCTTGTGGCCATTTTTTAAATAATTACCATGGGAACACCTGCTGTCCTCCGTTTTGCACGTGGCAAGGGTTCCTGCATTATCAGTGTGCTAACCAGTTAGCAAGCGGTAATGTAGATACGCCAACTGGTTAGCACAGGAATGCCCATTCTGTGCCCCTGAGACACCCCCTCAAAAAATATCCTAAAAATAATTAGCATGTGATTAGCACATGCACATTCCAAAATTAATGGAGAACGCATTAGCATGTCCCATGGAAGGCCTTTTTTTTCCTACGTAACAGGCATTCGTTAGCACCTAATACAGCTTACTAAAAGGACTCTTAATCTTTTTAGTGGGTGAAGCACCACTACTTCAGACAAAAATAGAAAACAATCATTTGATACTTAACAAGTAGCTCTTCCAATATGTGTATATTTTCATTTTCCACATCTAAATGTTATGTGCTGTTATTGGCATAGCTAAAGTAAAATCACAGTTAGAGCTTGGCATTGTTTAACTGCAAACTGAGAAGTAGTTCAGGGATTAGGCTCAAGACCTGCTGGAAGCAATGTTGCCATTAGGGATGTTACCAGACTTAGTGACTCCTGCCTGTTGGGGTTGGAAAGATATAGGTACACCCCAAAGTAGTATGTTTAGATTCTGACAGGAATGACAGATATACTTTAGAACTACTGGCTTAATCTTGGGGGAAGAGGGTGGAGTCTTTCGAATTGGCCAATAGCCCAGCTGTGGCTGGCAGTGGTTCAAATCTGTCTAATGTGAAACTCCAGTATGACCTCCAGGGAGGGGACTTGGTGGTTTATGTTTAGGAACATTTAGTTCAATCTTTTTTTTATTAAAACCAGAGCATAGACATTTGCTGAATATAACAATTGTACATACAATCAACAGTTTCTCTATTTCCCTCTCCCACCCCCTCCACTCCAGCAAATGACAATGCTGTAAGAAAGACACTACACTACCCCTCCACCTTACCCTCCTCCCTCAGCATCTAGATATTTTGAATTACACTTCTTGCCTGGAAGGGGCACCGTAACAGAAAATCCCCCAAATGCAACCCTCCCCGAGCTTTCACTGTCAACCTCTGCATCTCTATCAGGTCATGCAGATCATTCCTTCACTGAGTGAATGTAGAGCATGATTCTGACAACCCTTCACTAGGCCTTCAGATAGAACAGCCTTAAGGGCCCCTGAACTATCACCGTCTCAGGAGTCACCTCAAAGAGAAATACCTCCACTGTCTACATAAGCCCACTGTAAGTTCCTCCAGATATACCAGTATTCTGTCCTCAAAGAGCTTATGATAGGGCAAAGTAAAAAATGAGCCACTCTCCTTATTACATTATGAACAGACATACTGTATGTAGTCACTAGTCCCTTCTTGAAGGTTCATTTACTGTGGATATATAGTATATGTGCCATAAAAATGTAAAATGTAACTCTCATAGCTTCATACGCTCCAGTACTGTTGCCATGAGTCTGAAATTACGTATTAGCACTTGAGATGTCACTTGCCTCATACTGTCTGCATGCCATCTCCACACCTATTGGTAAATAGCTCTCAGATCTGGGGTGGACCTAAAATAATGCACAAAACTAAAGCAGATACCCATCTTATCTCTAGTACTCCCAAAATTTCCTTAAGACACTCTCCAGGAAACACCTCCAAAGTCTCTTTCACCAGGGACCCTATACAGTGGTCGCCATATCTCAAGAAAGATATAGCGAAACTAGAAAAGGTTCAAAGAAGAGTGACCAAAATGATAGAGGGGATGGAACTGCTCCCATATGAGGAAAGGCTAAAGAGGTTAGGGCTCTTCAGCTTGGAAAAAAGATGGCTGAGGGGGGATATGACTGAAATCTACAAAATCCTGAATGGTGAAGTGGGTGGAGGTGACTCTTATTTTTCACTCATTCAAAAAGTACAAAGACCAGGGGACTCACAATAAAATTGCATGGAAATACTTTTAAAACAAATAGGAGGAAATATTTTTTCACTCAAATAATAGTTAAGCTCTGAAACTCATTGCTGGAGGATGTGGTAATGGCGGTTAGCATATCTGAGTTTAGAAAAGGTTTGGACTAGTTCCTGGAGGAAAAGTTCATATACTGTTATTGAGATGGACATGGGGGAAACCACTGCTTGCCCTGGTATTGGTAGCATGAAATGGTGCTACTAATTGGGTTTCTGCCAGGTACTTGTGACCTGAATTGGCCACTGCTGGAAGCAGGATACTGGGCTACCCAGTATAGCTATTCTTTTGTTCTTATGTTCTTATAGTGATAGGTTTGGAGATAAGCAAGGAACTCCTTTGGGGATAGTTCAAACTTTTCTAAATTCTGGAAAGATTCTACAGCTCCTATCTCAAGTTGCTGAGTATCCCCACCCCCTTCCTAGTCCAGTTCCTAAATACAGTAGATCGCAAAACTGGAAGAAATCCCAAGTTACCATGTTGGGAAAGAAAAATGTTAACATTGCATTGCCACCCATACTTGTCACACAGGCTCATTTTCAAAGCACTTAGCCTCCCAAAGTTCCATAGAAACCTATGGAACTTAGCCTCCCAAAGTGCTTTGAAAATATGCCTCTATATAGCCTACCATACCTTGCATATATTTGTCCATAATAGGATTGTTTTAACCTGACCAGGAATCTCACACGTCTTGGCATGAAGTACATCAGCTGCATGCACAGGTCTCATTCCAAACAGCATTAACATTTATGGAAGATAATATGAAATGCTACCTAACACATCTCCAATATATATCATCATGCAGGTCAAATTGTACAAATTAATGTCCGCTGCCTGTAGCCTATCCTCCTCATACTTCTTGGTGGGTACTGTCAGTTTGTGCAGTGCTGCGAACGCCTTGTAGCGCTATAGAAATGCTAAGTAGTAGTAGTAGTAGTAGAAGTCTAGGTTTTTTTGCCAGCCCAAAGAAACCTGTTCATTAACCTCTCAAACTTCTTTACATCCAACTTCTTCAACAGTATAGACATTTGTTGCAATATATACAACCATTGGGAAATTTCCTTCATTTTAAATAATTGCACCCTACTCATCAGGGAGAGGAGGCAAACCCTTCCACATACTTAGGTGCCTCTCCATCAAGACAAGAATATTATCTAAAGTTAAATATGGACAAAATGTTTATTGATAAGGAAGCATTTCAGACCATTACAGAAAAATTCTATAAAAAGTAGCTAAGTTCATTACTGTTACTCTGAAATTAGGCTTGCAATGTAATTCCTGGAATAATTGTCCAGTCTCATGTCTACGTGATCTGCGTTGAACTTTTTCAGGTATATGTGGAATATTAGAACTGTTGCTATGTTATGCCCTAGAGCCATCAAGACCCTGCAGATGCTTGTTGTTGCTGCTCTTCCACAAACAAAACCTGCTTGTTTCTTTGACATCAATTATGGTATCAGCTCATAAAGCCAAGAGGCTAGAATTGATGCTAACATCTTAAGATCCTGCTTGGCTAAGGACATTGGGTGATAAGAAGATAGTTTGAAGGGGTTTTGCCTGGCATAGGTAATATTGTTATAAGTGTGGTGCTCATATCTCTAGAAAATCGCTCCACAGGCAAAACTTCCTGAAACACTCCCTAATGGGCCACCACTTGATGTTGAAGTGCCTTATAAAATTCAGAACCAAAACCATCTGGCCTAGGAGTCTTATAGGACTTACTGTGTCTGATACACTGTGCCTCGTCCTGGTAACTGGTTGGGGCATTAAGCTGCTGCACCTGTTCCTGGTTGAGGCTAGGCAAGTCCATTTGCAGAAGGAACACATCTCTGTGAAACAAATCAGACTGTTCTGCTTCATACAAATGAGAGCAGAAGACTCTAAAGAAAGTGCATATACTTCCACTGTCATTATTCAGAGCCCTCTCCTATCCTAGCACCTTCCTACGTCTGTACCATGTGTCAATAGGCACCCAGACTTATTTCCATAGCATAAGAATTTGTGTTTGATACTACAGTGCTATTGTAGCGCTATGATGCAAGAGTATATTCAAAGGCAGCCTATAATGCCCTCAAATTCATCTGCATGCTCCATGCAATCATTTTTAACAATTAATTTTTCTGAGTCCTAAACTACTGTAATCCTATATGCCTGTTGCATCCTTGCCATACACAAAGCGATCACCTCTCTCATCATGGCTCTCCTCATCTCCCAAAATAAAATTGGTTGATCTTTATGTTTACTATTAATATCAAACATATTCTTCCCATTGCTTCTTTAAGTAAACTTGAAAGTCAGAATCCTCTGCCAAGTATGCAGGAAACTCCAAGATCACTTTACCTCTAACTGTCACTCTCTCTCCATCCACATGCACTTCCATTGGTCCAGTCACCACTGAAACAACCTTATCAGTGCATTCCACTGACACACAACTATAATCTAATTGTGACCAGGTTGAGTATGCCCGAAAAAGGTGCATGTAATCTCCCTTACTCAGATACAGCATTTTCTTTACATCCATTAATTCCGCCCCTCCATCCTACATAAATATGGGATGCCTTTTACCAGATTAGTCTTCGACCTTCCACATGCAACCTATCCAGAACAGGATCATATACACCATTAAAGTCTCTTGCTATTAGTACTAGGTACTGACCGTTGCCTGAGATGGCTTCGACAATGTAAAGAATGATTATAATCATTAGGTGCATATGTATTTCCCAGAGTTTCCAAGTTTATTCGGGGCTTCTACCCCACCCATTAAACATGTTATCTAGGTGGCTTACATAGTGAAGTCAACAAGAGAGATCAAACAGAAAGTTAAATAGAAGATCATAAATTAGACAGAGGGGAAGGGGGTTGAAATCCAATTACTGACAGTAAAGTGGGGGGAGGAGGAAGATACATGAGGAAGGGGGATGTGCAGTTCTGGCTCACTACTGGTGTACCCACAGCAAGGTAATTATTGGCCATAGGCCTCAAAAAAAAGAAAGACCTTGAGTGTAGAGGCAAATTCCTGGAGGGAGGCGCACAGTCTTAAATAATGAGGTAGTCTGTTCCAAAGTTCAGGACTTTACACAGAAAAGATGGCACTCCTAAAGGTGCCATGAGAGAGTGCACATATGGAGGGAGTTTGAAGTAGACATTGTTGCAAAGATCTAAAGGAACTGGAAGGACAAAAAGGGGTGAGATGGCAAGCAAGAGACTTGGGCTCTTCCGAAGTGCAAATCTTGAAGACTAAAAGCAGTATCTTGAAATCAATATGATATGACAGGGGGAGCCAGTGTGCAAATTTAAGAAGCGGGGTTACGTGAACATATTTTCTGTGTCCTGTAATCAGTTTAATAGCAGTATTCTGTAGGATCTGTAGGCAGCAAAGCTCTTTAACCTTAAGACCCTTATAAAGAGCATTACAATAATCTAGCTGACTAAAGAGTGGATGAGGGTATTAATGGCAGGGGATCAAGCAATCTTTGAATAGAGTGAATAAGACAGTTTAAAGAATGAGCGCTTGACAACAGCTGAGAGCTAAGAACAGAAAGGAAGTGAGGTATCAATAATGACACTTAGGATTTTTGTAGCATTAATGGTGCAGAGAACCTTATCATCAGCATAGATAAGGTCCAGGGAATGGAGAAGTGTAAGGAGAGCTGCCAGGAAGATATTAAATAGTAGTGGGGCTAGAATGGAGCCTTGAGGGACTCCCAAGGAGAGAGGAATAGACACACATGTCGGTATTGTATCTGATAGAATAGCTTTGACTAGAGAGGTAGGAGGGCAGCATTCCTTAGCCATATCTGCTGGTAAGCAGGATACTGTGATCAACCATATTGAAAGCTGCAGATAGGTCGATAGAGAGAAGGAGGATAGACTGGGCACAGTCAAGCTGGCAGTAAATATAAGTTGTAATTCCAAGGAGAGTCGTTTCTGTACTATGGTACTGGTGAAATCCAGTCTGGTGTGGATGAATGGCATGTGTTTCCTCCAGAAAATCTGTCAATCGAATGTGGACTACTAATTTTGTGACCCTGGCTAAAAAAGGAAGATTAGCAATCTGCTGATAGTTGTTAAGATCAATGAGTGGTCTTAGGTCTGATTATTGCGTTCCTCCAATAAAGGGGAACATAGCTGTTGGATAGACTAGAGGTGAGCATTGATGAGATAAAGGGAAGGAAAATATCTAAGAGTCTTTTCTAAGTGTCATAAGTACATAAGTAATGCCACACTGGGAAAAGACCAAGGGTCCATCGAGCCCAGCATCCTGTCCACGACAGCGGCCAATCCAGGCCAAGGACACCTGGCGAGCTTTCCAAACGTACAAACATTTTATACATGCTATTCCTGTTATTCCATGTTATTTGATTAGACAGGAGGGCAGGGTATCGTGTGCAGCAGTTGTCAGTTTTATAGTCCCAATAACAGTTGACAGGACGTGGGGTGTGGGAATAGTGAAACTCCCAAGTAAACTGTGTGGCAGATGTGCAGGTGAAGCCAAAACAGCAAGGGTCGAAGTGGGAACGGTTGCCAGGGTGACATGTAAGGCACTGATCTTACTTTCAAAATGTATTCTATGTCTTGGACTTTTGGAAGAGAGGCTATGGACTTTTGAGGGATGGAGGGAGATATCAAAGATTTGAGGACCTTATATAGTGTCGCAGTATTGAGTGCATTAGTGATTTTTTTTTAGTATAGTATTCTTTGTTGTTAATAAGGCTGCTCTGTAGGATTGGGTGGTTAAAGACAGACAGTGCTTGCCGAGTAAACTGGTGCCTCCATTGATGCGCTGTCCATCTTAGTTTCCATTTCAAGGGACAGAGCTTGGGCATGTACCAGGGATTTTTAGGTCAATCAGGACACGTAGAAGTCCACACTTGGACAGGGGAAAGCTGGTTGAGGACAGTATTAAGTGAAGTATTCCATGTCAACTCTGTCATCCGATGGGAGTCTTGAGAAGTCATCAACCTCAAGGGAGATATTTTGTAATATGGACTGGTATGTGTCAGCACTAAGGTCCCTAAAGGGTAAACTTTTGGGCAGTGGCTGTGAAGGTAAAAGTGATTAATGAAAGATCAGTCCAGGACAGAGGGAGGGATGAGAAGTCGTGTAGAGAGGAGGACATGTGTGGAAGGGAAAGAACAAGATCAAGTGTATGGCCATTTATATGTGTAGGAGCAAGGACATGCTGGGTAAGATTAAGATAAGAGAGGAATGAGATAGAGTCATGGGTGAAGGGGGAGGAAGGTCTGTCATAGTGAAAGTTAAAGTCTCCCAGTAGAGTTGGGCCCAGGGAGGTGGTACTGAAATCCACCAATTGGGCCTGGAGGAGCTGGGTTGAGTGGGCAGAGGGAGGAGGAAACAAAGCAGCACAGAGAGGATCCAAAGTACAGAACTAAGTCCAAGACACAAAAAGAAGCACCAAGAGCCTTCAAAAATGGGACACAGTTCCTTTAATTGTTAAACTTGAAAATTAGTCTTCCGTTGATGACCTGACACGGCACTTTGCATTTGACTTGACATTCCTTATGCTGTTTCTTGTTATTTTCAGTCGGTTCCTTCTTCCATTTTCTGAAGGATTTTCTTTCAGCTCTAATAGCTTCCTTCATCTCACTTTTTAACCATACCGGCTGCCGTTTGGTCTTCCGTCCTCCTTTTTTAATACGTGGAATATATTTGGCCTGGGCTTCCAGGATGGGATTTTTGAACAGCATCCACACCTGATGTAAAATTTTGACCCTCGCAGCCACTCCTCTAAGTTTTTTTTTCACCGTTCTTCTCATTTTGTCATAGTCCCCTTTTTTAAAGTTAAATGCTAACGCTAATGTATTTGATTTCCTATGTATACTTACTTCAAAGCTAATATCAAATCCGATCATATTATGATCACTGTTATCAAGTGGCCCCAGCACCATTACCTCCTGCACCAGTTCATGCACTCCACTAAGGTCTAGAATTTTCCCTTCTCTTGTCGGCTTCTGTACCAGCTGCTCCATAAAGCAGTCCTTGATTTTGTCAAGGAATTTTACTTCCCTAGCATGCCCTGTTGTTACATTTACGCAGTCAATATCAGGGTAATTGAAATCACCCATTATTATCGTGTTGCCCAGTTTGTTTGCATTCCTAATTTCCTTTAACATTTCTGCATACGTCTGTTCATCCTGGCCAGGCGGACGGTAGTACACTCCTATCACTATCCTTTTCCCCATTACACATGGAATTTCAATCCATAGTGATTCCAAGATGTGTTTTGTTTCCTGCAGAATTTTCAATCTATTTGATTCAAGGCTGTCCTTAATATACAATGCTATCCCTCCACCAATTTGATCCACCCTATCACTACGATATCATTTGTACCCTGGTATGACAGTGTCCCACTGGTTATCTTCCTTTCACCAGGTCTCAGAGATGCTTATTATATCTAATTTTTCATTTAGTGCAATATATTCTCCCATCTTATTTCTTAGGCTCCTGGCATTCGCATATAGACATTTCAAACTATGTTTGTTGTTCCTATTTACATCAAGCTCAGTACTTGACAGTATTAATTTGCAATCTTTTGTCTGATTTTTATTTTTATTTAAGGATACCTGATCTACTATGGCCTCTTTTGCAAACTCACTATCAGGATACCCTATCTTCCCTGTTTTGGTGATATCTTTGAAAGATACCTTATCCCGAACCATGCGCTTCTGAGCTCGATACTCCTAGGTTGGAAAAATACAGCTAACTTTTATTTCTAGGAATAATGCAGCTTGCAATATTTACCGCAAGCTGCGTTATTGAATTTACATAGTAATGTGCAGATTTGAATGCTATACATCTCATTACTAACTTCCGCAAACTACTGAAGACCCATCTCTTTGACAAGGCATAACACAAAGATCAACAAATGTGAACCCTTACACAGATATCCAGAACTGATTCACGACACTTACTTGTTATTCTACTATCCTGCTTTACTATTATCATGCTACCCAAGATTCTTAAGCAATACTAAATATATATTTTCGTACATATTTCCACTATAGGAAGGCCAGCGAGGAGCATGCCAAGCAGCCGCACATAACATGGCGGCTGCCGGACAACAGCTCCCTGGCCAGAGTGACCCTTCCCTTCCGGTTCCCCACCGACAATCTGGATGACGCGGCAGGAGACCCTGCCTTCCGTTGGTTGGGAGGCCGGAAGGGGCGGGGCTGCAGCATGTCCCATGCACCGCATAAGAGCTGCCGACGAGGCTCGGAGGGCCTCTTTGACGGCAGCGAGCGGTGCAGGAGTTTTGATTGTGGCAATCACCGGCTATCGGATCAGCTGATTTTCCTGCCGCCTTTTATTTTGGCCGTTTCTCCTAAAGCCGGCCAATTCCCTTTCCTTGTACGCGATAGCGGTGGAGCACCTTTTTAATTTTGACCGTTTTCCACAATAGCCGGCCATCTCGCTCCGATCCCCTTGCCGGCAGCGAATATCACAGGCACTGAGCGACACGGGACCACGGTGAGCAGTTACGAACTTACCTTTCTTTGCACGCTTTCTGTATGCTCCTCCATTTTACATTTCCTTTGCTGCTCGCCTTTTAATTGGGCTGGCATCGCGAGGCCCCTGATCTTCCTTCGTTCCAACAGCCAATGTTGAATCGTCACCGCTGCAAGTGGTTGTGGCTGGCCATTCAATCAGCTGATTCTAAGGCCGCCTTTCTACTTTGCCTGATTTCCCTTAGTCGGCTATTTCGCGCTCACATCACGGTTTGCACGGAATAAATTATTTGGCTGTTTTCCCACATAATAAATGTGCCCTCCAGTTCCACGCGATGCTGCTTCACCCCGCTGCCACTAACAGCGCGACCTACACGGTTCATAGCCTTCCACGTCTTTCACTGTTTGATAACATAGTCTGCCACTTCGTTCTTTTGTTTACTTGCCTCGAGCTGATACGTTTGCGGTGTACTCTCGTGGCCTCACGCCTCCACCTTATGTACTTTGGGCCACTAACTCAGAGGGCAGACTTCTGCCCTCCCTCCCTGGGCGCCAGCAGTCCGGCCTCCATGGGGTGAGGGCGTCGGCAGTCCAGCCTCCAGAGGGCGAGGGGCATATGGCGACCTTTATTTAGCTCTACTCCTCCATCTCCGCCATACTGCATACAAAAGCAAGTGGCCGGCCATGCCAGGGTAGCGCATATCGCACGTACAAGCGGGTGGCCGGCCATTCCAGGATAGCAGAATACCGCATGTAAAAGCGGATGGCCGGTCATGCCGGGCCAGACGCATACGGCATGTGCAAGCAAGTACGCCAGGGGAAAGCGAGGGTTGGAGCGAGAGGGAGTGCAGCCTGCCTATGTTATCTTGATACAGTGAAAGCCACATTTAGCCTGCAAAGAGTTGGGAAAATGTGGGATACAAAGGCAATAAATAAATATATAACCAGCAGTCACTTAAACGTGTGTTATACAAATATAATGGGTTAGTACCCTTTAGCATGCATTAAGAGGCAAATAACAAATGTTAGTGCTGTATAATGGACCTTGATACTTATCCCTCTTAATGAGTTTGGGGCTGCTACCGCTCTTTTCAGTTCTTTAGAGGGCCCTTTTACTAAGCCCCTTAGGTGCCTACATGTGCCCAACGCATGCCAGTCAAAACTACCACCCGGCTACCGCATGGCCTGGGTAGTAATTTCATTTCTTATGCGCACTGGAAAATATATTTTATTTTCCAGCATGCGGCACTAACCGGGCGGTAATTGGCATTGTACGCACGCTGACAATTATCGCCCGGTTAACACAGGAGATTTTACCACTAAGTGAATGGGTGACGGTAAGGTCTCGGGCTCAAAATGGATGCGTGCCAATTTTCATTTCGCTGCATGTTCATTTTTGCCCCCCCCCCCAAAAAAAAGGCCTTTTTTTGCAGGTTCGCTGAAAAATGGACCTGCACGCACCCAATACACAAGTCTACACCAGCACAGGCCACATTTTGGCGCACCTTAGTAAAAGGGCCCCGTAGATTGCTCACTAAAATGTCCTCCTCTGATTGGGCTTTTTGAGCAGAGTATTTTGTGACTGACTAACTGGTTCATCTTCTGTTCTGATTATATAGCTCTAGTTCAGTGATATTTGTTCTTCTGTCAAATAGATCTCAAAATTTAAATGGGACTGTATGTTATAAGTTTCTTTTTTTGCCATCTAATTTGTTTAATTCACATTCTTTAAAGAATATGATAGTGAATGATGCTTCTTTATATAATTCGATTTCTACAGCAGTGATAATTTAACAACAAAAATTGAGCATAACAAATGCACTTTGAAAAGAAAGTGGTTGTCTCCATGTCTTCCTCCCTAAAAAAAGCCACCTGTGAAACGTGATTGATGCATTTTGGCAGCTCTGTGAGTGCCAGGTTAACCCAATAGGGTTAGAGAAACAGTCAACCCTCAATTTAATGGATTAATTGGAGGGAGGAGATTCTGTTAAATCGAATTGTCTGTTAACTCAAAATAAATCGTATATATTCTGAAGTGCAATACAATTAATTTTCATATTAAAAATCACTGTACACACTGACTCTGGGCAAGTCACTTAACCCTCCATTGCCCCATGTAAGCCGCATTGAGCCTGCTATGAGTGGGAAAGCGCGGGGTACAAATGTAACAAATAATAAACACACACAGACACACACACACACACTTTAATTGTTTTGTTTTGGAACTCTGCTGCTTCAGAATGCTGAAATCTTGGCCGTGACTGTCAAGTAGCTAAAGGCAGCACTGCCTTTATAACACACGCATAGCCTCTGGCAATATGTCCATTAAATCTAAAATCCATTAAATCTGGGTCGATTGTATTAAGGTAGACTGCAGCTTTGTTGCAGAAATGTGTCTCACCAAAAAGGAGGGTCCTGTGGTGGAAGCCTTAAGCCCAGGGGCGTAGCCAGACTTCGGCAGGAGGGGGGTCCAGAGCCCGAGGTGAGGGGGCACATTTTAGCCCCCACTCGGCGGCGCCACCCCCCGCCACCGCCGCCGCCTCCACTACCACCACCAACAACAACTTCCCCCCCCCGCCGATGACCCTCTAGATCCCCCCTCCCACCGTCGCTGTCGCCTACCCCAACCCCCACTAGCCGAGGTCCTCTTTTTCCGGCGCAAGGCTTCAATCTGTTTCTGAGAATCTGACATCCTGACGTTAGACTCACAGAAACAGAACGAAGCCTTGCAGATCAGCCAGCGGCCGATCTGTTTCTGTGAGTCTGACATCCTGCATGTACAGCGTGCAGATCGTTGAAAGACAAAATGTATTTTATTATATATATATAAAATATATACTTGTAAAAACAGCCCGACACAGGCCGTGTTTCGCCCAACAGGGCTGCTTCAGGGGCTACAAAATAAATAGTATGACATTAAAAAGACATATAAATAAAAACATATATTTGTGCTGTGTGCATATTCATTAAATGTAGAAATACTAAAATGTACATAAATATTGAATATAAAAAAATATAAAATATGAAATGTGACACCAATACCCCACAATAATATTTTCCATCTTGGAGTTTGCAGATCATCTGCCCTTGTGTTTTCTCGTACAACGTTCAGGACATCAGACTCACAGAAACAGAACGAAGCCTTGCGCCGGAAGAAGAGGACCTCGGCTGGCGGGGGTTGGGGTCCCCCACCAGCAAAGGTAGGCGACGGCAGAGGGGGGGTCGAGAGGGTCATTGGCAGGGGGATCCAGGGCCAAATCTATGGAGGCCCAGGCCCCCGTGGCCCCACATAGCTACGCCACTGCTTAAGCTCTCTGAATTGCATTATCAACCATATCCCAAGACTTAGCAAAACGGGAGGCACGCTTGCAGTTTTTTGTAAGTGTTACATGGTATGCAGCACGATTAAACTCTTCTTAAAATTCTAAATGCGAGTGTGGGCTGCCATCACATTATCCCAGCATGGCAAGAACTAGTGCAGAATTTAAATTTCTCACCGTGGTTTTTAGGTTTTGCATGAGGAGGCCTCTGATTATTTAGTTGCTGTGCTGAAAAGATAGGAGGTAGCTAAGCTTTTGCATGCAGGTGAATATCTGTCTTCGTATGCCACTTCTGCGAATGAACTGCTTTCAGCTATCTGAAACTCGGTCACGGGCCTTTTCTATTACGGCTCCCCTACTGTGGAATACTTTACCAAGATGCAGTTGATGACATTTTGCAAGAAACTGAAAGCATTTTTTTTTTTTACGTGGCTTTTGGAGAGAATGACTTAGGTTTATGTTTGAATGTGCTTAAGTTAACTGCTTGTTTTAATATCAGTGTTTTATGTTACCCCTTACAACAAGCTATTCCAACTGATAGGCTATAAATTTGTCTCAAATAAATGAAGACCAAGCAGGTATCCTGTAGCTTAACATCCATTTGCTAGTTCTAACAGCATGGATCTACATGCACACCAGTATCTTACCTTCTTTCTGGAGAAAAAGAGAAATTTTAATAGCTTCCTGCAAGCTATCTACCAGGAAGTCTTACAACAGTAAATGGGAGAGGTGCTTCCTATGGTTATGTTGTGTTACATTTCTATGCTGCCTTTCCTGAACACAGTGTACCTAAAGTGGTTTACAAAACACAACTAAGACAATAAATAGCAAATACAGCATCATGAAATTGTGAACAGAGACACTTTTTTCTGCTTACTTACTCCTTGGGGAATTTGGGTCAATACTTATTTCAACTGTAAGTCTGGGTCAAGAATTTCTGCAGTGAAAGTGCGTCTGAGTGCAATTGTAGTCCGCCATAGCACATATGGATAGAAACTGGATTTCAATTCAAATGTTAATGTCTACGGGGTCCTTTTACTAAGGTGCGTGCTTTGGGCATGCGCAGAATCATTTTTCAGTGCACCTGCAAAAATGCCTTTTAAAAATGTTTTGCCGAAAATGGACATGCGGCAAAATGAAAATTGCCGCGCATCCATTTTGGGTCTGAGACCTTACCGCCAGCCGTTGATCTAGTGGTAAAGTCTCATGCGGTAACCGGGTGGTAATGCCCTATGCACATCAAATGCCACTTAGTGCTCATCCGACACATGCGTCCAAAAAGAAAAAGTATTTTTCAGACACGCATATTGGATGTGTGCCAAAAATGAAATTTCCACAAGAGCTATGTGGTAGCTGGACGGTAACTCCATTTTGGCACACGTTGGGCGCATGTAGACCAGTGGCGTAGCTACATGGGGCCACGGGGGCCTGGGCCCCCATAGATTTGGCCCTGGACTCCCCTGCCGACGACCCTTTTGACCCCCCCTCCCGCCGCCAACTCCCACCAGCCGAGGTCCTCACAGAAACAGAACAAAGCCTTGCGCTGGAAGAAGAGGACCTCGGCTGGTGGGGGTTGGGGTCCCCCGCCAGCAAAGGTAGGCGATGGCGGTGGTGGGGGAGGGTTGGTGGCGAGAGGGGGGCGAGAGGGTCGTCGGCAGGGGGGGGGTCAAAGTTGTTGTTGTTGGTGGTGATGGCGGTGGGGGGGGGGTTGGCAATGGTGGGCGGGGGGGATCGGCGGTGCCGGGGGGGCTAAAATGTGCCCCCTCACCTCGGACTCTGGACCCCCTCCCACCGAAGTCTGGCTACGCCCCTGGTGTAGATGCTTATGCGGCTTAGTAAAAGGGCCCCTAAGTTCATTAAACAGTTATGGTATGGAAACCCCCCAGTATAGAAACCTCTGATTCCATGGGACCTCAACATAGTCCTAATCCAGCTTATAAAACACTTCTTGAACCCATGGATTCAGCAAAGTTGAAATACCTAACCTAGAAGGTTCTGTTCTTAGTGGTTTGGACAGTCATGTGACTGCTAGTTGTTCCTTTTGTACTTACTACATACAAATAACAAATAATAAGCTTTTTATCTCAAAAATTTGGGAGCCTCATTTGACAAAAGCTCTTTATCAAACTGGCTTACAGACTGCCCTGCTGCATATGCTCTGAAAAATCTGCTTTATTTCCAGCCAGTTGCATTGCATGACTTACCAACTAGATTTATCTTGATACCTACAGAAAATCCTCCTTACAGCTAAGTAACTGTACTTTCTTCAAACAAGTGTTTAGAGGGCATTTTCATCAAGTATAGAGCAATTCTTACTGGATTACAGCTGGTATGGGAGGTCTTAGATTTGAAGTTAAGAAGGACTTTCACTGACTGCAGCCAGAATAGGATGTTCTGAGATCTGTTATTTTAGTTGTCAATATTATGTATTAGTTTATATACTTTTCTAACCTTTGTTATGCATTTTGGGGCTCTAACAACATACAGGAATTTCAAGTTTAAGTAAATGATTAAAGCCTGCATATTAAAGGCATTCTATTTCTACACCTTGAGTATTGTGTGAAGTTCAGGTCATGCTTTCTCAAAAAATATGTATCAAAATTAGAAAAATACAAAGGGCAACCAAAATGATAAAGGTATGATTTGCTACTGAAGAAAATCTTGACTGACCAGGGTTTTTCAACTTACAGAGTGGTATAGAATAAGTTAATTGAGCTTGCTTATTTAAACTTTCCAATAGTTCTAGGACTAGGGGACTAGCCGTGGAACTTCTAGTAGACTATAAACAAATTAGAGAAAGCATTCGTTTTTGTCAAAGTACAATTAAACTGTGAATTTTGGCTATAGGATGTGGTCAAAGGTTTTAAAAAGATTTAGGTAAGTGAAACTGGTGCTTGATGGGCAGATTCAAAATCCCTCTTCAGCTACTGGCTCTAGGTGTTTCTGGTACAGGACAAGGAGAAATCTTCCATCTGTAGCAAGGAAAAACAAAACTCTTACATGCTGACTTCTTAGAATAGGGAACCTCTTCTGGTAACTTTTGCTGACTCAAATCTAAACCCTAACAAGAATTAGTTCAGGCCAATTCTTGGTCATGGTTCTAATACCTTCCACATCATAATTTTAGGTGATTTTAATATGCAAGTTGACAAAAATGATCTAGACAATATAATTTACAGGTTTTGAATATAATTGAGTCACTAAGTTGGAAATAAATTGTTCATATACCTACACAAGTTTGTGGCCATATTATATTATATTACATTTCATTTCATTACATCTAGGCTTATATCCCGCTAGCATCTTTTAGCTCTAAGTGTACATAAGTACATAAGTAATGCCACACTGGGAAAAGACCAAGGGTCCATCGAGCCCAGCATCCTGTCCACGATAGCGGCCAATCCAGGCCAAGGGCACCTGGCGAGCTTCCCAAACGTACAAACATTCTATACATGTTATTCCTGGAATTGTGGATTTTTCCCAAGTCCATTTAGTAGTGGTTTATGGACTTGTCCTTTAGGAAACCGTCTAATCCCTTTTTAAACTCTGTTAAGCTAATCGCCTTCACCATGTTCTCCGGCAACGAATTCCAGAGTTTAATTATGCGTTGGGTGAAGAAACATTTTCTCCGATTTGTTTTTGGATTCCAAACATCAAGAAAACCAGAACATACTTCTGGGAAGCTATAGGACTTAGACAAAAAAAAAAAAAAGATTAGTTATGTTACAAACTTTTTGAATAAGAAAGTTTTTATGTTCTCCCTAAATTAGAGATATGACTGAAAGATAAAGAACATTCCAGCAACGTCTTTACATACTTGTGCTGCTTGAACAGCCAGAGATTTATAAAAAAAAATGTTAAGTAGAGGAGTGTGGTAGCCTTGTTAGTCCACTCTTAAGGTTATCAAAAGAAATCAAACAAAATAAAACAAGGAAAATAAATAAGATGATACCTTTTTTTATTGGACATAACTTAATACATTTCTTGATTAGCTTTCGAAGGTTGCCCTTCTTCCTCAGATCGGAAATAAGCAAATGTGCTAGCTGACAGTGTATATAAGTGAAAACATTCAAGCATTACTATCACAGTCTGACAGGGTGGGAGGATGGGGGTAGGAGGTATGCATGGGGACATCAAAGCATATCATTGATATTCTAACAGGATGGGTGTGGATAGGTGAAGGGTAATCTTTTCTTTCCCTTAACTGATGGAAATATAAGGAAGTTGTCAGTATCACATCTCCTAGCACTATAAGAAGACGCAAAACAAAAATGAACAAGCATATAACTAGGAATCTGCCCTTGTTGCACTTTAAAAAGAAAACAAGCTAACTTGAAATACAATGGACAACCAATTCTTCTTCAAGAAGAAACACTTTTTGACTACAGAGTTAACTTTTGGTTCCAATGAGATATTACAATCAATTTGAACCCTCAGAATCTTAATGATTGGGGAAAGTAAAAAATCAACCTTATTAATAGTAATCATCTGTGGAATTTATTCTGGTCTAGAATGGAAACATAAAAATTTAGTTTTCTCCATGTTAAGTTTTAACTTCTGATTATACATCCATTTTTCTAATAAATCTATTGTCACGGCTCCTGCTGTGACCAACTTCCACCTGCCAGCACCTGCTGTGCCCAGAGCCTGATGGTGCCTATCACACCCCAAGCCTGACTCACCTCCAGCGCCAAACGGGTTGTCTGGGACTGCGGCATTCCTGCCTGCTGCATGGTCCGGCCAGCCTGCAGCACCTGGACCACCGACATCCGGAGGGGGTTGCACCTTTGGTGCTCACATACACTGTGGAACCGACCTTAAAGGGCCAGCACCCAGAACCTCCAGGACAACAGCCGGAGACATCCCACCCTTGCTGGGGATTTTAGGCTGGGCTCACTACTCAGAAGGTGCCTCAGCAACAAATTTCCTAGTCTTGTTTCTGCCTGCCAGTTATGCTAGTTTGCTGCCTGACCTGGCCTTGCCTGGAACCTGGATTACGTCTGCTCGCTGCCTGACCTGACCTTGCCTGGAACTCGAGTTTCACCTGCCTCTGGCTTGACCTGACCTTGCCAGGAACCCGTATCTAGCTCCATGCTGGCTGTATTTTTCTGTTCTTCCTTGCCCTGTTCTTGACTATCCGACTCTGTCGCCTCACTCGAGGAACCTTCAAGACCTGCTGGCCACCTGCACCCTAGGGCTCAACCTGCGGAGAATGGCAGTTGGTCCAGGTGAATGATAAGTAGTAGTAGTAGTAGTAAGACCCCAGGGGCATAATCTGCTTCCAGTCACTGATTTCTGGTGTCAGCATAAGGGCTCTCCCTTCTCTGTACCATGGAAGTGTGACATTTATACAAAGCTGAACTCTTATGACATCTGTTGCTTCTGCTGTGTTGTGCCGTACTAGGCACCTCTGCATTGCAGAGTGCTGAAGACCTGGTTCCTTTTCCATCTGCCTGGTCAGACTATTGCTGGCCACACCCTGTGGGTGACGCCATTCACAGGCACGTGGGTAAAAAGACCAGGGCAGCACCGGTGAGTCCAGAGCTGATTTCCATCTGTTGCTTCTGCTGTGTTGTGCTGTGCTAGTAGGCACCTCTGCATTGCAGATCGCTGAACACACGGTGCCTTATCCATCTGCCTGGTCGGACTATTGTTGGCTCCACCTTGTGGGTGACATCACTCACAGGCGCATAGGTAAAAAGATGTGCCGGGGAAGCAACAGAATTCTCCTTTGAGTGAGCTTTTGTAGTGAGTAACTAAAGTAGGAAAACTTTGAAATGGGGATGATTGAGGTTGTTGTGGGTCAGAGAAGGTATGGGAATTTAATTAATGTTAAAGTTTGTAAATGTGATAGTCCAGGTGTAACTCACTATCTGTTGAAAGTGCCTACTATGAGATTAGATTATATGACTAATTCTTTGTTAAAGGTTGCTTGTATAAATGCACAGTTCATTAGACAAAAAAACAATGATATTATACAATTTACTGATTGTGGACAAGTTTGACGTGCTATGTGTAACTGAGTCTTGGTTATTGAAAACTGATGTTGCGGTGATTAGACAATTTTGTCCAGTGGGATATGAGTGAGAGTGGGCTTGTAGGGATAGGAAGACAGGAGGGGGAGTTGTTATTTTTTGGAGAGAATGTTTGAATTTCAAATTGGTTTGTGCTGAGGTGAGTGATGTGTGTGAATGTGTGGTGATAAAGAATGAGAATATTGTTTTCTGTCTGGTATACTGTTTGCCATGGTTCATGACTTTAGATTGTTCTTTTTTGATGCAAATTTTGTCAGACCTTGATATTGACTTTTCTAAGAAAAGTGACGAAAACGGTATGGGATTTGCATTGCAAGACGTATGAGGAGAGACTTACTGACCTGAACATGTATACCTTGGAGGAAAGGAGAAAAAGGGGTGATATGATACAGACATTCAAATATTTGAAAGGTATTAATCTACAAACAAACCTTTTCCAGAGACAGAAAGGTGGTTAAACTAAAGGATATGAATTGAGGTTGCAGGGGGGCTGATCCAGAAATAATGTCAGGAAGTATCTTTTCACGGAAAGGGTGGTAAATACCTGGAATGCTCTGCCGTGGGAGGTGGTGGAGATAAAAACAATAATGGAATTCAAAAATATGTGGAAAGAACACAAAGGAATCCTGTACAGATGGCAAGCAACAAAATAAACTTAGCAGCGATTAGATGGCAATACCAGTAATTGGGAAGCAAAGCCAGTGCTGGGCAGACTTCTACAGTCTATGGCCTGATTGTGGTTGGACAGATTTGGATGGGCTAGAGTGAGGCTTTGATGACAACTTCAGAAGTTGGAGAGCAAGTCCAGTGCTGGGCAGACTTCTGTGGTCTGTGCCCTGATAATGGCAAGGTCAAATCAAGATCAGGTATACACATGTAGTATCACATCATACCTTAAGCTATGAGTTTATCTTGTTGGGCAGACTGGATGGACTGTACAGGTCTTTATGTGCCACCATATACTATGTTACTATAAGAAAGCTCTTCTGCACAGCTGTATATTGAAGGATTCGAATGCTAGTATCTATGTTTTAATTAATGTCAGATTTATTTTAGTTTTATCATTTACTTATACATTTAAATTTTGTTATTATTGTTTGGTGTGTATTTGTAGACCCCTGATGCAGGCAGTTTGCGCAAACTTGGCCAAGTCAGATCCTTCTTCAATAGAGACATTTTTGCACCTGTTCCTCCTTCCTTAGACCACCTTTGCTGTCATTGGTGGATAATGCATATGGTGACAGACTTAAAGATCTCAATATGTTTATTTTGGGAAAAAGGCAGTAGAGGAGAGATAAGATAGAGACATTTAAAATATTTCTGTGGCATAGATACACCGGAAGTGATTCTCTTTCAGGAAGCTGTGGAATGAAGGGGCATAGGATGAAGATGAAAGGGGATAGACTCAGGAGGAATCTAAGGAAATGTTTCTTTATAGATAGGGTGATGGGTGTGTGGAATGGCCTCCCAGCAAGAAGTGGTGCGGATGAGGACTGTATCTGAATTCAGGAAAACTTGGGAAAGCACAGAAGGTCTATAAGGGAGAGGAAGAGATAGCAGAGACTAGGGATAGTACGGATGAGCAGACTGAAAAGGTTTATGGTCTTTTGCCATCATTTTCTGTGTTTCTATGTTTGTCTGTGTCAGTGTGACATACAGCTTTTTAAGAACATTATACAATGGGCAATGGACAGCACTTATGGAACAATAGAAATGAAATCTAAAATAATAAAAACAATGCTGCAACTAATAAGAACGTAGATAGTAACATCTCATTAATCATTTGGATAACATTTCTTTAAAAGTCCTGGTTTCACTAGGAGTAGCCTAGTGGTTAGTGGAGCAGACCTTGATCCTGGGGCACTGGGTTTGAGTCCCACTGCAGCTGCTTGTGACTCTGGGTAACCCTCCATTGTCCCAGATACAAATAAGTACCTGTATATACTATGCAAACTGCTTTGAATGTAGTTACAAAAGGCAGTATATCAAGTTCCCTTTTTCCTAAAGTGCAAATAATCAAATTGTAATCAGAATTCCTCTGTGAGAGAATTCTGAAGAAGGGGCAAGTTGTTTCCACAGTTTTGGCATATACTTTTTTTATAATAAAAATTTTAAACATATACCAATGTGATGTATAAAATCATAGATGACTCCTGTATAGAAAGGAGATGCAAGTCAGACCTCCTAATCACTGTTTAGTCATGTAGCTTGACAAACATTTAAGGACTCTCTCATCAGCAACAGAAATGTTTAAACAATCACCTGGCTGGCTACAGACCTTTCCTCTGAGTAAACGTTTTTGTCCATTGTACCTTTTCATCTCAGAATTGTGAAGCTCGGCCGTGGGGATCTGATTTGATGATCTGTTTCTAGCAACTACAGTCTAATGAAGTGCTATTTACTACTTATCATTTTCTGTTGATTAGGAGATGCCAGGTGGAGTTCCACAGGAAATCCCAGCCTTGCATTCACAGACTTCCTCTGTATGTAGGAACAGCACTATGCATGCAATCTGACAAGTTTTCAAGCCGTGAAGCCTTTTTTTCCTTATGCTCTATTTGTAAATGTATGAATATGCCACACAAAATCAAAATCCACAAAAGAGCACACAGAAATGCGTCTTAGCAGCAGCTGAAATACTGAACTGTTAATGAACAGTGCTTGATAGAACTTATGCTATGAATACAGATTGATATATGCTGTGTGAAATTAATAAATACTAGAAAACCAGAAACTGTCAGCAAGGCTTACACCAGAAATAAGAAGTAAAGGGCCCTATAAAGGGGATGGGATGACTTCCCTATGAGGAAAGGCTGAAGCAGCTAGGGCTCTTCAGCTTGGAGAAAAGACAGCCGAGGGAGAGATATGATAGAGGTCTATAAAATAATGAGTGGAGTGGAACAGGTAGATGTGAATCGCTTGTTTACTGTTTCCAAAAATACTAGAACTAGGGGGCATGTGATGAAGCTACAAAGTAGTAAATTTAAAACGAAATTGGAGAAAACATTTCTTCACTGAACTTGTAATTAAACTCTGGAGTTCATTGCCAGAGAATGTGGTAAAGGCAGTTAGCTTAGTGGGGTTTTAAACAGGTTTGGATGGCTTCCTAAAAGAAAAGTCCATAGACTATTATTAAAATGACTTGGGGAAAATCCACTGCTTATTTCTGGGATAAGCAGCATAAAATGTATTGTACTTGTTTTTGGGATCTTGCCAGGTATTTGTGACCTGGATTGGCCACTGTTGGAAACAGGATGCTGGGCTTGATGGACCTTTGGTCTGTCCCAGTGGGGCAATACTTATGTACTTTCTGTAAAGCGTGGTAAATTTTGCATTTACCATGCGTTACTTGCAAAACCTAGTACAAAAGAAGTGAAAAGCCTTGCACGGCGCATATGCAGCATATGCCCTGTTTACTGCACAGGGCAGACACTTGCTGTGTGGTACTGTGTTACATGCAGTGGTGTTCCTGTGCTATCTGTCACTGCATATAACATGGTGTAAGATGTCTAAAAATAAATAAATAATACAACCACAGCACTGCCTCAGCAGCAAACCCTCCTGACAGATGGTCAGTGCTGGGCACCAACTACTTAAAAAGTAGTTTAACTTTTAACTGTAGTTACTTTACTAAAATAGTAGTTTACCTACCTGGTTATCTACATTTTTTTGTAGTAGTTTAGCTACATGAGACAACTACTGCAAAAGTAGTTAACTAGTAGTTATCTACTTCAATGGCTTTTTAATGTGCCTTAAAATCAATTGCACAACCACTGCACATAGGAAGAAATGTGTTTAATGTTTAAAAACAGAGATGATAAATTCTTAGCAAATCACTAATGCTAAATACTTTATGATTACTCTGCTTTAAATTTAAAGTCTCAGAATTCTCAATATGTCACTTCAGTTTATACCACAGAAAAACCAGTTTCTCAAAGTTATTGTCACAAAGAGAGCATCATCCTAAGCAACTAAATAACCATTCTACTGCTGGGAAGTGCAGCACTGAACTTGATAAAATCTTTTGCCACTTTTGGAAATGCAAGCAAGCTGTTTGTGGAATTGTGTGAACATTCTAGGTAAAGCTCCATCTGTTCCTGTGTTCCAGATTCCGCTACTGGAAGGTTGTTCTTTGCAGTGGACAGAAAATCAAAGAAGTCTTCACCTCCAGTAACAGGCATTTCCTTGGAAGCTGACTGTAGCTCCTGCACAAATGTGTCAGACCTGTGAGTTCTTGTACCAAATAGAGTGCTGCCGCGCCCGGTACTTGGACCAGGTTCTGCTTGGCGGCCGGACAACCCCGGGTTTCACCTGTGCTGACTGCCATTCCCCAGAGGTTGAGCCCCTAGGTGCAGACGGCCTGCAGGGCTTACGAGATGGAGCAGGAAGCGGGGTGATGAACATGACGGCCAGACAGGCAGCAGGCAAGAAAGTGATCCAGGTATAGGCAGAGTCAGTAGGCAGGCAGCAGACAGTCTTTCTTCTATGTTTGTGCAGCGCTGCATACACCTTGTAGCGCTATAGAAAAGCTAAATAGTAGTAGTAGTAGAGTCAGCAACGAAGAACAAAGTAGAGGAGACACACACTACTGAGCAAGTAACACCTACCAAAGTAGAAGCTGAAGCAAGGAATCTAGGGAGAGCTCAGCTGATAAAGTGCTGGCGTCTGACATCAGCAGGGAGAAGGGGCACAGCCATAGGACAAGAGCAGAGGAAGGAAGAACCGGAAGACCAATAGGAGAGAAGCAAGGGAAGCCAGGCAGAGGAAGAGCAGACCCAGGTGGGTGGAAGCAAAGCAATCAAGGAGCCTGGAAGCCAGGCAGAGAAAGAGAGAGAGAGAGAGAGCAGAGCCAGGTGCATGGAAGCAAAGCAATCAAGGAGCCTGCAGCCAGAGAAGAACTACACACACATGGCTCAGGGCTGTGCCAGTCAAGTGTGCGTGTTGACGGGACCCTGTGCAGCCCAAGGAAGCCGCTTGCGTTGAGGTAGGGGACATGACAAAATGACAGTGAAACTATGGCACTAGCTCTGAGTTCAGTCTCTGTTGCAGCCACAGCACGAATGAGAAGCTGCATCTTCTCATACTGTTTTTGTTCTGGAAGCCATCTTAACTTGAACTTCAGAACAAGAATCGTTGCAATATGATAGTCATCATCTTCCTCTGAGATGGGTAGTTACTAAGTATTTGTACTGTTACAGTACTTAAGTACAATTGGCAGTACTTTTAATTGTAACAGGTTACATTTTTTAGCCATACTTTTTACATGTAACTAGTTACATTTAAGCTGTACTTTTGTACTTAGTAACAAAGTACAAATTTGGAAAATAGTTTTTAAAAAATGTATTTTCCATCCCTCTGCTTCTTCCCCTCTACAGGCTTTCCAAACAATGTCAGACACGGCATGCAGCTGATTGGGCCCAAACTTCTGGTCCAAAAAACAGCCGAGTCAGGACTGGAAGTTCGGGCCCAGTCAGATGCAAGTCATGGTCTGACATCACCTGGAACCCCTAGTCCCTACCCTCCACACCTGCCCAAAACAGCTGCTGATTGACTATTACTTTGTTGTTGTTAGGCTCAGCTGCCTCCCCAATCTGAACCGCACTTACACTGTGTGCAGGGTCCACTCCCTCTGCCCTGCCATCCACCATGGCCCTGCAGCACAGTTGCTCCCTCCCATTGCAACTCTGTGGGGCTCGCAGTAATAAACTTCCATGGAAGTGCTTCCTGTGCCAGGTCCGCCTCCTCTGATGTGAACTTCCAGGACTGGAAGTAGTTTTAAGAGCTGTATTTTATTACTTTTACTTGAGTATTTTTTTTTATGGATAAGACTTTCTACTTTTACTTCACTACTTTTGAAGCCTGTACTTTTACTTTTTACTTAAGTACTTTTAAAAAGTAACAACCCCATCTCTGCAAATACTGGACCAAACCTTGAAGCAATTCCGTTTGTCAGAGCTGTGATTAGTGCCTCCATTGTCTTATCTAAGTTGATATCATCAGCCAATCCGTGTAATTATGACTGAATTCCCATTATTGTGGGGATTACATGCCCAATATAGCAGTCATTTTCAGCTTGCAGAATATAAGTTGCGGTTGACTGTGGCTTCATTACGCTGATATAGTTCCTCGGTAACAGCATCTCATTATCAGTCGTCAGTTCTAGTCTTATTTTTTGTTGACATTCTTATGTCTTCTTCACTCCAACTGAAACCAGTCAACTCAGTAATCTGAAACCCACCTGGTGCAGGTTGGGTTGACCATCCACCTCTTCAACAACATCTGCATGTTTGGTACTCTGATTGACTGCATTGCTAAGAACCTGTACTTTCTTCATGGCCCTGTCAAACATTCACTTGTAGAACAAATATTTTCATGCTTCACAGCTGTCAACAGCTGCTACAAGATTGAGCGTGTGATTGGTACATCTCTTATGCTTGTGAAACCAGTTGGAGTCAATGTCACCAGTGCATGATTCATTTTCGACTGCATCAAACAGAGATCCGACATCAGCAGTATTGACCACTTCTGACTCAGAAAGTGACTGGCTGTTGGACTCTGTTGAGCATGAACTGCCGTACTCTTCATTGTCACCAGTGCAAATGCCATTGAGAAGATGTAAGACTTTTGTAATATTTGTTACGTCAGTAATGCAGCAGATGATAGTAGTTGTTATATGGAATTCCATGAACAGTTCAGCCATCATTTGAGCCAGTGGTTCCCAAACCTGGTTCTGGAGGCACCCCAGCCAGTCAGGTTTTCAGGATATCCACAGTGAATATTCAAGAGAAAGATTTGCATGCAGTGGAGGTGAAGGAATACTGTGATAACGTGATTTAAACATTTTGCAAAACAAAGGAAATGATCAGCAGAAGTTTGCAATGTTTGGAGTCTTTTAAGCTGAAGGCTAGAGGTTATGAACGTATGAACTAAAGTGTGCAGGGAAGCAAAGTCTAAATAGGAGCGAATGGTACGGAGTTTACAAAATGAACAGAAACCGGACTTCATGACGGAGGAGATATGTTGAGTAAAGGATAGTTTGGAATAGATAGTTACTCCAAGTTAATGGAAAGGGTGCTCGAACAGTAAGAGGGGGGTGGAGAGTATAGACAGGGAACCAGTGATCCATCAAGCTATGGTCTTGTCTGGGTTGACAAGTTTATACTTAGTGAGCCAGGACTGAATAGAACAAAGGTAGTGTTGTACCTGGAAAATATCAACCTGATAAGGAGAGAATGGAAAGACCAGTAAGATGCCATCGGCACAGATGAAGAAATTGACATTGAGATCCTGAATTAGGGAGGCCAGAGGGCTCAAAAAATGTTGCAAAGGAGAGGCGACAGAACAGAATCCTATGGGACACCACATAGAAGAGTCTGGGTGAAAGAAGTGGTGGAAGCCATTATGAATGAAAATGTACATTGTGACAGAAATGAAGAAAACCAACTAAGAGCTGGCCCTGAGATTCCTATTTCAGATCCAATGGTATAAGGAGGGAAATGTTATTCTTATCAAAAATGGCATACAGATCACTAACTAAAGCTGTGAGAATAAATTCAGTGTCATGGTGTTAGTGAATGTCAGCCTGACATGGATGTAGGATCAAAGTATCTTCAGAGCAAGAAAGCAGATGTGAGTAAACCACTTTTTTGGTGAATTTTGACAACATAAGTTGGAGACTGGACAGTAATTGTTGGGATTGCCAGGATCGAGAGATGGTTTCTTCAGTATTGGGCAGACCACAGATTTTTTTTTTCCAAGGGTTGGGAACTAAACCAGAGGACAGACTGTTGCTAACTACTGAAAGTGCAGGTGGAAGAAGACCATGCTGGGGAAAGTTGAACCAACTCAAAGGAACAGGATCCAAAAGGCAGGTGGTTTCATGGAAGACAGATGATTTTTCAGAGAAGATAGTGAGAGAGCAGGGAAAGATGATAACAAATAGAGAGGGAGAGAGGAGGAAGAAGCAGAGACTAGGGAGGTAGGGGAAGCCTGGACCTGGAAGGACTGGGTGGAAAGTGAGAATTGAGTAGATGTTGATGCCGATCATGTTGACAAAGAAGCTAGAAGATTGATGATTTTCAGAGAGAAAGACTGGGCAAGCAGTTCTGCAGAGGGCTGTTCGGGGGCAGGAAAGAACCTCACTCTTTCTTGCCTGCTGCCGCTGCTATGCCTGGTGCCATTACTGATGTAAAATGGCTGCTGAAATTGCCGCAGGAGGGCCTGGCAGTTATTTTGAGATTGGCTTGTTGAGGTAGGCCTAGGGAGGGTCCACTGCTGCTTGGGGAGGAACCCAGGTGGTGGGATAGCATGGCGCATCTTCTGCTGGGGGGGGGGGAGCAGGGGACAGGCACAGCATTTTTGGTTTTGACTGAAACTGAGCTGCAAATTTTGGCCATGGATTTTGTTTTAGTTGAAGCTCTGCTCATGCTGTGCCCCCAGCCACCCCAACCTAGACAGTTAGGGGATGTCCAGTTAGCAGAGATATTCCATGGCACGAACCAGTTGAGTGGCACTGAATATCCAAATATCACATTAAGTGGTAACAGTCAACGAGCAATGAGTTACTGTATGCTAACAGCAAGACATAGGCCATGCCCATTCCTTACCTACAGTCTGCCCATTTCCCACCTCAGTCCATGCTATGCACATGCCCCCTAATTCTACAAATTTGTGACTAACGCCCAAATTTGTACGTGCAAGTTATAGAATAAGGTTAGTAGTGTGTGCAATTCAATTTAATAATGAGCCAATAATTGGTATTAATGAAAAATAATAGGCTAGGATTGGCCAGTTTTAGAGTTCCCCCTTTGTGTCTGTGGGAAAAATGCTTAGGAAACAGAGCTCTAAGGGAGTCTTTTACTAAAGTTTAGCTCGAGTTATCTGCAGCAGGGCCCATAGGAATAAAATTGGCCCTGCTGCAGATAGCTCAAGCTAAGCTTTAGTAAACAAACCCCTAAGTTTGGACCAGGGGCAGAGGCAGGTAAAGTGACTTGCCGAAAGTCACAAGGAGTGTCAGTGGAGAAGTGGAATTTGAAGCTTGCTTTCCCTGCTTCTCAACTAATTACTTTAAGCAATAAGTTATTCTTTCACTGCTATTCTGCTGTATATTGTTTGTTAAGCCATTGGTATGATAACTTTTAGTTAGCAAATGAACTTAGCAGCAAATATTTCAGAAGAGGAAACCAATATTCTAAGCAGATGTAAATTTAAATAATTATAATAATGTGCTGTTAAAACTCAGTAGCACTTTCATTTCTGTAGGATAGAAGTTTTCACTACTTTTAACCTTGGTGAGGCTGAATTGAGCTGTTTCTCTGTGGAGCATATCAGAAACTGGCCCGGCAGACATTGGCTTGGTGACAGCAGATGTTTTTGAGGTCAAGGATTTACTTCTAAGGTTACAGTCTCCTATAAAAGCTCAGTAGCATCTGGGGTTGAGGTAGCAAGATAATTTTAGCTCTCCATTTATTTTCCCAGGGGACCTGGGTTGCGGATGCTATGCTGCGTTCATCATCCCATCATTAAGTGTCACAACAAGAACAGTAAAAGATCTCAGGCATTTGGATGACAGGGACTAGTCATTATAAGAAGCTTGAACTGCAGAACTGTGAAAAACATTTTGTCCTAATTTGTATGTAAATTGCAGCTAATGATTTTATGACAGGGCAATGGGTCCCACTGTTAAATAAAAATAGCATTTGTATTTTCCAGATTCACTGGTATTAGTTTTAGAGTTGCCAACTGGCTCCAGATTTGCCCAACAGGGTTGATCCAGTCCAGGTTTTACCCCTCTGCATGCAAGGACCTGTAGTTCTGATTTCCAAACTGGATTCCCTAAGAAAAGCAAGACTACAAATCCCTCCATGTAATAGGATAAACCCAGGGCTGGGTCAACCCTGTCAGGTGACTCTGGTTTAGTGTTCAGTGACTTGATTTATCTTTACTTCTTTTTTTTTTTTTCCCCGTTTAAAGTGAGGGACTATAATGAAGGTAACAAGCTTGATTTGTAATGATGCACATTTAAAAAGAGGCAACTGTTCTGCACACATTTGGATTCACGCCCTGTTGTCTTCTCATTACAAACCCAAACATGCTAGCAATCCCTCAGGAAACAGAATGATCTTAGGCTTTATCAGATACATGAATCAGTCTTTTTTTTTTTTCCAGTTCTTTAGCAATGTCATATTGCAAATTACAGCTGGGCAGGATGATTCCTGGCACATCAAAAAGGGAGTGAATAGGTAATCCAAATTCTAAAGTAAAAACAGGTTGTGCTGGTTCAAGCACATGGGAGAACATGTCGTCCAATGCAGCATGCCATACTGTGAATAGTCAGACAAAGGAGGTTAATTTAGTAGCATCTCCACCTGCAGATGTTGGCATTTGCACATCTAACCCTGGATATTCAGTGCTGAAGCATGTGTGCAGGGCCACTGAGGGACAGAGCCAGGCCTGGAACAGGGTTGCTGCAGCCACCATCCCCCCCCCCCCCCCCACACACACACACACTCGGGACACAGGCAGCTGCTGCCACCCCTTGCTCGCTCGCTCGCTCATTCAGGCCACACCATCCCGTACTTTCCTGCGTGAGTGCATCTACTCCACCCTGGCCTCCAAGGGGCCTCGGTGCCGGGGTCTGTCTGTCTCCTGCTCCTGCCCTCATGTAACTTCTGATTTCTGCGAGGGCGGGACACAGGGAGGGAAGGCCAGAAGAGAGGCGATCTGCGATTGCCGCTTTGAATGAAGGGGGCCCAGAGCTGTGGAGGCAGGCAGGTGACCCCAGTGCTGTGCCCCCCTTGGTGGCCCAGGCCCGGGGAATTTTGCCCCCCTTGCCCCCCCTCTCGGCGGCCCTGCTTGGTGCCGAGCCCCCCTTGGAGGCCAGGCCTGGGTAATTTTCCCCCCTGTCCCCCACTCTCTGCTGCCCTGCATGTGTGGCTCCTGGCATTGAATCCAGGTATTGACCACTGATCTGGAAGTTAAGCAGGCACTAGCCAATATTCAGACCAGTACTTGGTTAACTCACCGCATAAACTTGGGACAGCTGTTTTGCTGTCCCAACATTATACGGTTACTTAGCCAGCTACTGGGCTGAATATTGCCACTAACCAGCTAAGTTGACGCTCTGTTCATGCTCCGCCCCCAGCCGCCTCACCCTAGTCAGTTAGAGGATGGCCAGTTAGCAGAGATATTCAAGTGGCACTAGCTGATTGACTGCTGCTGAATATCCACATATCACATTAAATGGCATTAAGTGATCTGTTTTATTTGCAGTGGTAACGGTCAATGAGCAGTGAGTTACCATGTGCAAATTGCAAGGTGTAGGCCTTGCCCATTCCTTACCCATAGCCTGCCCATTTCCCCATCAATAAAAGGTTATGATTGGCCTTAACTGGAGCTAATTGACACCAATTAGCAGTTATGTATGGTAACAGCCTTTCAATATTCTATAAGTCGTGTAACTTCAAGGAGGGTGTGAACTTGGGAGGGGCATGGGCAGGTCAGGGGCATGTCAGACTGTTACATTTGCAGGTTATAGAATATTAGCATTTACACACCTAACTGCCTACAGTTAGGTGCGAGCATGTACAGCAGTCATTAAGCTAACATAAGTGTTCATGCCTAAAGTTAGGTGCGTAAATGCAGAGATACACTAGTCTTATATAATGGCAGTTGCACGTACAACTGTGGTTATACAATTTGAGTTTAGTGTGCATCATTCTGGCGCTTAACTTTAGGTGATCAATATAGAATTACCTCATAGTGCATAAGAACATATGTATTGTCGTACTGGGACAGACCAAAGGTCCATGAAGCCCGGCATGCTGTTTCCAACAGTGGCCAATCCAGGTTAGAAGTACCTGGCAAGATCCCACAACAGTACAATACATTTTATGCCGCTTATCCCAGAAATAAGCAGTGAAAGTCCATTTTA